>NW_027308797.1:0-69132 GCF_047496885.1 Scyliorhinus torazame
AGAGAGAAGACAGAGAGTGACAGAGAGAGTGACAGAGAGAGAGAGAGAGAATGTGAGAGAGAGCGAGAATGTGACAGAGAGAGAGAGAGAGAGAGAGAATGTGACAGAGAGAGAGAGAGAGAGAGAATGTGACAGAGAGAATGTGACAGAGAGAGAATGTGACAGAGAGAGAATGTGACAGAGAGAGAATGTGACAGAGAGAGAGAAAGAGAGAGAATGTGACAGAGAGAAGAGAGAGAATGTGAGCAGAGAGAGAGAGAATGTGAGAGAGAGAGAGAGAGAGAGAATGTGACAGAGAGAGAGAGAGAGAGAGAGAGATGTGACAGAGAGAGAGAGAGAGAGAATGTGAGCGAGAGAGAGAGAGAGAATGTGACAGAGAGAGAGAGAATGTGACAGAGAGAGAGAGAGAATGTGACGAGAGAGAGAGAGAGAATGTGACGAGAGAGAGAGATGAGAGAGAGATGTGACGAGAGAGAAATGTGACAGAGAGAGAGAGCGAGTGAGAGATGAGAGAGAGAGAATGTGACGAGAGAGAGAGAGAGTGACAGAGAGAGAGAAGTGACAGAGAGAGAGAGAGAATGTGACAGAGAGAGAGAGAGAGAGAGATGGACAGAGAGAGTGAGAGAGAGAGAAGTGACAGAGAGAGAATGTGACAGAGAGAGAGAATGTGACAGAGAGAGAGAGAGGGAGAGAGAGAGAATGTGACAGAGAGAGAGAGAGAATGTGACAGAGAGAGAGAGAGAATGTGAAGAGAGAGAGAGAGAATGTGACAGAGAGAGAGAGAGAATGTGACAGAGAAGAGAGAGAGAGAGAATGTGACAGAGAGAGAGAGAATGTGACAGAGAGAGAGAGAGAATGTGACAGAGAGAGAGAGAATGTGACAGAGAGAGAGAATGTGAAGAGAGAGAGAGAGAGAGAATGTGACAGAGAGAGAGAGAGAATGTGATAGAGAGAGAGAGAGAGAATGTGACAGA
The DNA here is from genome assembly GCF_047496885.1 of Scyliorhinus torazame. Classification (NCBI taxonomy): domain Eukaryota; kingdom Metazoa; phylum Chordata; class Chondrichthyes; order Carcharhiniformes; family Scyliorhinidae; genus Scyliorhinus; species Scyliorhinus torazame. The sequence goes on from NW_027308797.1 coordinate 975, forward strand.
GAGAGAGAATGTGAGAGAGAGAGAGAGAGAGAATGTGACAGAGAGAGAGAGAGAATGTGACAGAGAGAGAGAGAGAGAATGTGACAGAGAGAGAGAGAGAGAATGTGACAGAGAGAGAGAGAGAGAGAGAATGTGACAGAGAGAGAGAGAGAGAATGTGATAGAGAGAGAGAATGTGACAGAGAGAGAGATGTGAGAGAGAGAGAGAGAGAATGTGAGAGAGAGAGAGAGAGAATGTGAGAGAGAGAGAGAGAGAATGTGAGAGAGAGAGAATGTGAGAGAGAGAGAGAGAGAGAGAATGTGAGAGAGAGAGAATGTGAGAGAGAGAGAGAGAATGTGAGAGAGAGAGAGAGAATGTGAGAGAGAGAGAGAGAATGTGACAGAGAGAGAGAATGTGAGAGAGAGAGAGAGAGAGAATGTGACAGAGAGAGAGAGAGAGAATGTGACAGAGAGAGAGAGAGAGAATGTGACAGAGAGAGAGGAGAGAGAATGTGACAGAGAGAGAGAGAGAGAGAGAATGTGACAGAGAGAGAGAGAGAGAGAGAATGTGACAGAGAGAGAGAATGTGACAGAGAGAGAGAATGTGAGAGAGAGAGAGAGAGAATGTGAGAGAGAGAGAGAGAGGAATGTGAGAGAGAGAGAGAGAGAGAGAATGTGAGAGAGAGAGAGAGAGAATGTGAGAGAGAGAGAATGTGAGAGAGAGAGAGAGAATGTGAGAGAGAGAGAGAGAATGTGAGAGAGAGAGAGAGAATGTGAGAGAGAGAGAGAATGTGAGAGAGAGAGAGAGAGAATGTGAGAGAGAGAGAGAGAATGTGAGAGAGAGAGAGAGAGAATGTGAGAGAGAGAGAGAGAATGTGAGAGAGAGAGAGAGAATGTGACAGAGAGAGAGAGAGAATGTGACAGAGAGAGAGAGAGAAAGTGACAGAGAGAGAGAGAGAATGTGACAGAGAGAGAGAGAGAATGTGACAGAGAGAGAGAGAGAGAGAATGTGACAGAGAGAGAGAGAATGTGACAGAGAGAGAGAGAATGTGACAGAGAGAGAGAGAATGTGACAGAGAGAGAGAGAATGTGACAGAGAGAGAGAGAGAGATGTGACAGAGAGAGGAGAGAGAGAATGTGACAGAGGAGAGAGAATGTGACAGAGAGAGAGAGAATGTGACAGAGAGAGAGAGAGAGAGAATGTGACAGAGAGAGAGAGAGAGAATGTGACAGAGAGAGAAAGAGAGAGAGAATGTGAGAGAGAGAGAGAGAATGTGAGAGAGAGAGAATGTGAGAGAGAGAGAGAGAATGTGAGAGAGAATGTGACAGAGAGAGAGAGAATGTGACAGAGAGCGAGGGAGAATGAGAGAGAGCGAGGAGAATGAGAGAGAGAGAGAGAGAATGAGAGAGAGAGAGAGAATGAGAGAGAGAGAGAGAGAATGAGAGAGAGAGAGAGAGAATGTGACAGAGAGAGAGAGAATGTGACAGAGAGAGAGAAAGAGAGAGAATGTGACAGAGAGAGAATGTGACAGAGAGCGAGAGAGAGAGAATGTGACAGAGAGAGAGAGAGAGAATATGACAGAGAGAATGTGACAGAGAGAGAATGTGACAGAGAGAGAGAGAGAGAGAATGTGAGAGAGAGAGATGTGACAGAGAGAGAGAGAGAGAGAGAATGTGACAGAGAGAGAGAGAGAGAGAGAATGTGACAGAGAGAATGTGACAGAGAGAGAATGTGACAGAGAGAGAATGTGACAGAGAGAGAATGTGACAGAGAGAGAGAAAGAGAGAGAATGTGACAGAGAGAGAGAGAGAATGTGACAGAGAGAGAGAGAATGTGAGAGAGAGAGAGAGAGAGAATGTGACAGAGAGAGAGAGAGAGAGAGAATGTGACAGAGAGAGAGAGAGAGAGAGAATGTGAGAGAGAGAGAGAGAGAGAGGGAGAATGTGACAGAGAGAGAGAGAATGTGACAGAGAGAGAAAGAGAGAGAATGTGACAGAGGGAGAGAGAGGAGAGAGAGAGAGAGAATGTGACCGAGAGAGAGAATGTGACAGAGAGAGAGAATGTGACAGAGAGAGAGAGAGATGTGACAGAGAGAGAGAGAGAATGTGACAGAGAGAGAGAATGTGACAGAGAGAGAGAGAGAATGTGACAGAGAGAGAGAGAGAGAGAGAATGTGACAGAGAGAGAGAGAGAGAGAGAATGTGACAGAGAGAGAGAATGTGACAGAGAGAGAGAATGTGACAGAGAGAGAGAGAGAGAGAGAATGTGACAGAGAGAGAGAGAGAATGTGACAGAGAGAGAGAGAGAATGTGACAGAGAGAGAGAGAGAATGTGACAGAGAGAGAGAGAGAATGTGACAGAGAAAGAGAGAGAGAGAATGTGACAGAGAGAGAGAGAATGTGACAGAGAGAGAGAGAGACTGTGACAGAGAGAGAGAATGTGAACAGAGAGAGAGAGAATGTGACAGAGAGAGAGAGAGAGAGAGAATGTGACAGAGAGAGAGAGAGAGAATGTGATAGAGAGAGAGAGAGAGAATGTGACAGAGAGAGAGAATGTGAGAGAGAGAGAGAGAGAGAATGTGACAGAGAGAGAGAGAGAATGTGACAGAGAGAGAGAGAGAGAATGTGACAGAGAGAGAGAGAGAGAATTGACAGAGAGAGAGAGAGAGAGAGAATGTGACAGAGAGAGAGAGAGAGAATGTGATAGAGAGAGAGAATGTGACAGAGAGAGAGATGTGAGAGAGAGAGAGAGAATGTGAGAGAGAGAGAGAGAATGTGAGAGAGAGGAGAGAGAGAGAATGTGAGAGAGAGAGAGGAGAGAATGTGAGAGAGAGAGAGAGAGAGAGAATGTGAGAGAGAGAGAATGTGAGAGAGAGAGAGAGAATGTGAGAGAGAGAGATGGAGATGTGAGAGAGAGAATGTGAGAGAGAGAGAGAATGTGAGAGAGAGCGAGAGAGAGAATGTGAGAGAGAGAGAGAGAATGTGAGAGAGAGAGAGAGAATGTGAGAGAGAGAGAGAGAATGTGAGAGAGAGAGAGAGAATGTGAGAGAGAGAGAGATGTGAGAGAGAGAGAGAGATGTGACGAGAGAGAGAGAGAGAATGTGTGTGAGAGAGAGAGAGATGTGACAGAGAGAGAGAGAGAGAGAGAATGTGACAGAGAGAGAGAGAGAGAATGTGACAGAGAGAGAGAGAGAGAGAATGTGACAGAGAGAGAGAGAATGTGACAGAGAGAGAAAGAGAGAATGTGACAGAGAGAGAGAATGTGACAGAGAGAGAGAGAAGAGAGAGAGAATGTGACAGAGAGAGAGAAAGAGAGATGTGACAGAGAGAATGTGACAGAGAGAGAGATGTGACAGAGAGAGAGAATGTGACAGAGAGAGAATGTGACAGAGAGAGAGAGAGAGAGTAATGTGACAGAGAGAGAGAGAGAATGTGACAGAGAGAGAGAGAGAATGTGACAGAGAGAGAGAGAGAGAATGTGAGAGAGAGAGGAGAGAGAATGTGAGAGAAAGAGAGAGAATGTGACAGAGAAAGAGAGAGAATGTGTGAGAGAGAGAGAGAGAGAATGTGACAGAGAGAGAGAGAGAGAGAATGTGACAGAGAGAGAGAGAGAGAGAGAGAATGTGACAGAGAGAGAGAATGTGACAGAGAGAGAGAGAGAGAGTGTGACAGAGAGAGAGAGAGAGAGAGAGAATGTGACAGAGAGAGAGAGAGAGAGAATGTGACAGAGAGAGAGAGAGAATGTGACAGAGAGAGAGAGAGAGAATGTGACAGAGAAGAGAGAATGTGAAAGAGAGAGAGAGAGAGAGAATGTGACAGAGAGAGAGAATGTGACAGAGAGAGAATGTGACAGAGAGAGAGAATGTGAGAGAGAGAGAGAGAGATAGAGAGAATGTGACAGAGAGAGAGCGAGAGAATGTGACAGAGCGAGAGAATGTGACAGAGAGAGAGAGAGAATGTGACAGAGAGAGAGAGAGAATGTGACAGAGAGAGATAGAATGTGACAGAGAGAGAGAGAGAGAGAGAGAGAATGTGACCGAGAGAGAGAGAGAGAGAGAGAGAGAGTGACAGAGAGAGAGAGAGAGAATGTGACAGAGAGAGAGAGAGAATGTGACAGAGAGAGAGAGAATGTGACAGAGAGAGAGAATGTGACAGAGAGAGAGAGAATGTGACAGAGAGAGAGAGAGAGAATGTGACAGAGAGAGAGAGAGAGAATGTGACAGAGAGAGAGAGAGAGAGAGAGAATGTGACAGAGAGAGAGAGAATGTGACAGAGAGAGAGAGAGAATGTGACAGAGAGAGAGAGAGAATGTGACAGAGAGAGAGAGAGAATGTGACAGAGAGAGAGAGAGAATGTGACAGAGAGAGAGAGAGAGAGAATGTGACAGAGAGAGAGAATGTGACAGAGAGAGAAAGAGAGAGAGAGAGAGAATGTGACAGAGAGACAGAGAGAATGTGACAGAGCGAGAGAGAGAGAGAGAGAATGTGCCCGAGAGAGAGAGAGAATGTGAGAGAGAGAGAGAGAATGTGAGAGAGAGAGAGAGAATGTGAGAGAGAGAGAGAGAATGTGAGAGAGAGAGAGAGAATGTGAGAGAGAGAGAGAGAATGTGAGAGAGAGAGAGAGAATGTGAGAGAGAGAGAGAGAATGTGAGAGAGAGAGAGAGAATGTGAGAGAGAGAGAGAGAATGTGAGAGAGAGAGAGAGAATGTGAGAGAGAGAGAGAGAATGTGAGAGAGAGAGAGAGAATGTGAGAGAGAGAGAGAGAATGTGAGAGAGAGAGAGAATGTGAGAGAGAGAGAGAGAATGTGAGAGAGAGAGAGAGAATGTGAGAGAGAGAGAGAGAATGTGACAGAGAGAGAGAGAGAATGTGACAGAGCGAGAGAGAGAGAGAGAGAATGTGCCCGAGAGAGAGAGAGAATGTGAGCCGAGCGAGAGAGAGAGACAGAATGTGACAGAGAGAGATAGAATGTGACGAGAGAGAGAGAGAATGTGACAGAGAGAGAGAGAGAATGAGGCAGAGCAAGAGAGAGAGAATGAGGCAGCGCGAGAGAGAGAGAATGAGGCAGCGCAAGAGAGAGAGAATGTGACAGAGAGAGAGAGAGATAGAGAATGTGACAGAGAGAGAGAATGTGACAGAGAGAGAGAATGTGACAGAGAGAGAGCGAGAGAGAGAATGTGACAGAGAGAGCGAGAGAGAGAATGTGACAGAGAGAGCGAGAGAGAGAATGTGACAGAGAGAGAGAGAGAATGTGACAGAGAGAGAGAGAATGTGACAGAGAGCGAGAGAGATAGAGAATGTGACAGAGAGAGAGAATGTGACAGAGAGAGAGAATGAGGCAGAGCGAGAGAGAGAGAGAATGAGGCAGAGCGAGAGAGAGAGAATGTGACAGAGCGAAAGAGAGAATGTGACAGAGAGAGAGAGAGAATGTGACAGAGAGAGAGAGAATGTGACAGAGAGCGAGAGAGAGAATGTGACAGAGAGCGAGAGAGAGAATGTGACAGAGAGAGAGAGAGAATGTGACAGAGAGAATGTGACAGAGAGAGAGAGAATGAGGCAGAGCGAGTGAGAGAGAATGAGGCAGAGCGAGAGAGAGATAGAGAATGTGACAGAGAGAGAGAGAGAGAGAGAATGTGACAAGAGAGAGAGAATGTGACAGAGAGAGAGAATGTGACAGAGAGAGAGAGAGAATGTGACAGAGAGAGAGAGAATGTGACAGAGAGAGAGAGAATGTGACAGAGAGAGAGAGAATGTGACAGAGAGAGAGAGAATGTGACAGAGAGAGAGAGAATGTGACAGAGAGAGAGAGAATGTGACAGAGAGAGAGAGAGAGAGAGAGAGAATGTGACAGAGAGAGAGAGAATGTGACAGAGAGAGAGAGAATGTGACAGAGAGAGAGAGAGAATGAGGCAGAGCGAGAGAGAGAGAGAGAATGAGGCAGAGCGAGAGAGAGAGAGAGAATGAGGCAGAGAGAGAGAGAGAGAGAGAATGAGGCAGAGAGAGAGAGAGAATGAGGCAGAGCGAGAGAGAGAGAGAATGAGGCAGAGCGAGAGAGAGAGCGAGAATTGGGCAGAGAGAGAGAGCGAGAATGGGGCAGAGAGAGAATGGGGTAGAGAGAGAGAGAGAATGAGGCAGAGCGAGAGAGAGAGAGAGAATGAGGCAGAGCGAGAGAGAGAGAGAGAATGAGGCAGAGAGAGAGAGTGAGAGAGAATGAGGCAGAGCGAGAGAGAGAGAGAATGAGGCAGAGTGAGAGAGAGAGAGCGAGAATTGGGCAGAGAGAGAGAGCGAGAATGGGGCAGAGAGAGAATGGGGTAGAGAGAGAGAGAGAATGGGGCAGAGAGAATGAGAAAAGTGAGGATGTGACTCCAGTGAGGCTGCGGGCGGGGCGGGGCTGCGGTAGGGGCGGGGCTGCGCCAGTTGACGGTCAGTAATGCCGTTGTGTTGCTTCCCAGTTACCGTGGTGAGCAGCCTCATTATGTTGCTTCTGTTTTTCTCAGAGCTCCAGTATTACCTCACAAAGGAGGTGAGTGACAGCCAATCGATCATCATGTTTGATTGCTTGTTTCTTAAATCTTATCTCAGATAGCTGTTAGTATTTATTGATATTAAAATCATGTATTGAATATTCAGTAATGATTTTTGAATAACATGAGGTCTATAGTGTGTCTTGTGGATCAGGAGCATTGCTTGTGGATCAGACTCCGTGTCTGGTGCTTCTACTGTTAGGCGTGGGAGATGTGACACAGGCCACTCTGGTACTGTGTTGGAGAGTTTGAAAAACATTTGTTTTGATTGCTTCATATTTTCCACACTATTGGAGATATCAGATTAAGCCGTGTGGTATATGGTGAATTTGGTTTTTTTTATGAATGGTTGCCACCTTCGGGCGAACCCCAGTACAGATCCCCTCAAGGCCAACTTAATTTTTTCCCATGCCCAGAAAACTTGGCATATCCAAAAGCCATTCGGTCTTCGGGGGTTTTGAGTCCCTCCATGCCAGCAGTATCCGCCGCCGGGCTATCAGGGGAGCAAAGGCCAGAACATCGGCCTCTTTCTCCCCCTGGACTCCCGGGTCTTCCGAAACCCCGAAAATTGGTCCTCCCGTGAATTTGGTTTTAGCAGGGTTTCTGAGGTGACTGCGGCGATTTGCATGTCCCCTGTCTCTGAGACTGCAGGCTTTTCTTAAGAAGCCCAAAGTGTTGAGGAAATAGGAATCTGAATGGCTGATCGCTGAATCACTCTGATATCCTGTCCATTGCAACTTGCTGCTGGACTGCCCATGATCAATACTTGTTCAGAGGAAGCACACCTAAACATGTTCGCTGCCCAGTGACCCTGTCAGACCCCAGATCAATCATCACCTCCCAATCCTGGTCCAGTTTGTTTGATATACGGGAGAGGCTTTGAAGTTTTATGATTGGGCAGCTGCACTTCCTCATTTGCCCAGGTTGCAGTGTGTTTCCTGGTGTTTCACACGCACAGGTATCACCTGTAATCGTACAGAAATCAAATGCAGGTAGTCTTGTGAAAAGGTGATGAATATTTTTCATTCTCAAGTTTTTTCGTCCCTCCCCTTCATTTTGTGGTGGTGTTACTGACATTTTTCTTTTTCTTTCCAGGTACATCCAGAACTCTATGTCGATACATCACGAGGTGAAAAACTAAAAATTAATATTGACACCATTTTTCCACACATGCCCTGTGCCTGTGAGTATTGATGCAAATTGTAAATATACCTTTCACCTCCCTCTTACTAGTACTCCCCCTGCACACTCTCTCTCTCCACTGCTGCTCTGTGTCAATTAGTCCCATCTCTCATTGTTGGAGGCCGTGCTTTCAGCAGCTTTGGCTTCACCCTCTGGAATGCCTTCCTAAAACACCACCATGCCTCCAGACTTCCTCTATATTTTGTTTCTTATGCCTTTGTAGTGCCATGGGACATCTTTCTAGAGGCACGATTAACTAATTGTTTCCTGAGTTTGCCTGATTTGTGAGGCAGTGTGCTATACTGAGTGCACCACACGTCCAGAATGCCGTCTGCTCGTTGTCGCTGGGTGCAGTGAGGTTAGAGGAATACGACAATCCTGGCTGGGCACATGGAGATTCTTCCTTACCCCTTCCCACCCCCCACCCTTGTCCAAAACGGGAATCCAGGCTGGAGTCGCATAAAACGTCACAATAAAGGGAAATAATCCTTAAACGCTACATGTGCCCGAGTGTGAGAAGGAAATTACTGTTGCATATTGTCTCAATATGGTACACTGCAGTGGCGGAATCTATGTTAATGAAGGTGCCCCATGTCCACTGACAGATTTAAGTATCGATGCGATGGATGTGGCTGGGGAACAGCAGCTTGATGTGGAACACAACCTGTTCAAAAAGAGACTGGATCTGGTGGGCAATGTGGTCACTCCGGAGGTGGAAAAACATGGTAAGAACAGACTGGGGCATGGCGATGACTGTGTCCTGTACCCACAGCTTGTTAAACTGGACTTTACAATGCTCAGGTGGACTAATGGTTAGGACAATGGGACAAAACAATTCTCCACATTACAGGCACTGTGTAAATGTTATGTGATTGCAAAGGGAATACAAGCTATTCCCAAGTCCCAGGATAGTTCCAAGGGAATCAAAATTGAATGGCAATTTATGCCAATGTCCTGTTGACAAGAACCAATGTCTCCCATTATCCTCCGCGAGTGATTGTCTGTATTTATCAAGCTGCTATCTAATGCAATTGGCTATTCATTGAGGTTTAGATGTTACAATCGAGCACATTTTTGCCTACAGTCTGTGCTCGCACACACTGGGGTCTTGCTGGAGTTGCTAGCTATCCTGGTGTTGGGACCAATTTGAAATCAATCCACTATCGTCCTGATTCAGCGAACACGCTGCAGAGCACAAATCAAATCCAGAATGTTCGAGTCAGTAACGTGGAGTTAAATATTTGCAGGAGTATTTTTTAAAATCAGTTTCTGCCTCCTCATGATCCACGTATTGATTCACTGGCTGGGTACATATTTTGAGTGGCTCTGTCCATTAGTGCGTTCAAGTTGGAGATCAGTATTTGGGTGAAAAGGGATCAGGTGCGGCACGGTGGCAGCTCACAGCACCAAGGACCCGGGCTTGATTCTGACCGTGGGGGACTGTGGAGTTCTGCTCTGTGTGTGCGTGGGGTTTTCTCCCGGGCTCCTGCTTCCTCCCACAGTCCAAAGATGTTCAGGTTAGGTTACTGTTGTAATCGGCACAGATTCTATTCGTTAGGGACAATTGGTAACCCCATGGATTTGGGCATCACTCTGCGGGTCTCCGGCGTCACTCTGCGGGTCCCCGGCGTCACTCTGCGGGTCTCCGGCGTCACTCTGCGGGTCCCTGGCATCACTCTACGGGTGGCCGGCGTCACTCTGCGGGTCCCCGGCGTCACTCTGCGGGTCCCCGGCGTCACTCTGCGGGTCCCCGGCGTCACTCTGCGGGTCCCTCGCGTCACTCTGCGGGTCCCCGGCGTCACTCTGCGGGTCCCCGGCGTCACTCTGCGGGTCCCCGGCGTCACTCTGCGGGTCGCTCGCGTCACTCTGCGGGTCCCCGGCGTCACTCTGCGGGTCCCTGGCGTCACTCTGCGGGTCGCCGGCGTCACTCTGCGGGTCGCTGGCGTCACTCTGCGGGTCCCTGGCGTCACTCTGCGGGTCCCGGGCGTCACTCTGCGGGTCGCCGGCGTCACTCTGCGGGTCGCCGGCGTCACTCTGCGGGTCCCGGGCGTCACTCTGCGGGTCCCGGGCGTCACTCTGCGGGTCCCCGGCGTCACTCTGCGGGTCCCGGGCGTCACTCTGCGGGTCGCCGGCGTCACTCTGCGGGTCGCCGGCGTCACTCTGCGGGTCGCCGGCGTCACTCTGCGGGTCGCCGGCGTCACTCTGCGGGTCGCTGGCGTCACTCTGCGGGTCGCCGGCGTCACTCTGCGGGTCCCCGGCGTCACTCTGCGGGTCCCCGGCGTCACTCTGCGGGTCCCGGGCGTCACTCTGCGGGTCCCCGGCGTCACTCTGCGGGTCGCCGGCGTCACTCTGCGGGTCGCCGGCGTCACTCTGCGGGTCCCCGGCGTCACTCTGCGGGTCCCCGGCGTCACTCTGCGGGTCGCCGGCGTCACTCTGCGGGTCCCCGGCGTCACTCTGCGGGTCCCCGGCGTCACTCTGCGGGTCGCCGGCGTCACTCTGCGGGTCCCCGGCGTCACTCTGCGGGTCCCGGGCGTCACTCTGCGGGTCCCCGGCGTCACTCTGCGGGTCCCGGGCGTCACTCTGCGGGTCCCCGGCGTCACTCTGCGGGTCCCCGGCGTCACTCTGCGGGTCCCCGGCGTCACTCTGCGGGTCGCTGGCGTCACTCTGCGGGTCGCTGGCGTCACTCTGCGGGTCGCTGGCGTCACTCTGCGGGTCCCCGGCGTCACTCTGCGGGTCCCCGGCGTCACTCTGCGGGTCGCGGGCGTCACTCTGCGGGTCCCCGGCGTCACTCTGCGGGTCCCCGGCGTCACTCTGCGGGTCCCCGGCGTCACTCTGCGGGTCCCCGGCGTCACTCTGCGGGTCCCCGGCGTCACTCTGCGGGTCCCCGGCGTCACTCTGCGGGTCCCCGGCGTCACTCTGCGGGTCCCTCGCGTCACTCTGCGGGTCCCCGGCGTCACTCTGCGGGTCCCCGGCGTCACTCTGCGGGTCCCCGGCGTCACTCTGCGGGTCCCCGGCGTCACTCTGCGGGTCCCCGGCGTCACTCTGCGGGTCCCTGGCGTCACTCTGCGGGTCCCCGGCGTCACTCTGCGGGTCCCTCGCGTCACTCTGCGGGTCCCCGGCGTCACTCTGCGGGTCCCTGGCGTCACTCTGCGGGTCCCCGGCGTCACTCTGCGGGTCGCCGGCGTCACTCTGCGGGTCGCTGGCGTCACTCTGCGGGTCGCTGGCGTCACTCTGCGGGTCGCCGGCGTCACTCTGCGGGTCGCTGGCGTCACTCTGCGGGTCCCTGGCGTCACTCTGCGGGTCCCGGGCGTCACTCTGCGGGTCGCTGGCGTCACTCTGCGGGTCGCCGGCGTCACTCTGCGGGTCCCGGGCGTCACTCTGCGGGTCCCCGGCGTCACTCTGCGGGTCGCTGGCGTCACTCTGCGGGTCGCCGGCGTCACTCTGCGGGTCGCCGGCGTCACTCTGCGGGTCGCCGGCGTCACTCTGCTGGTCGCTGGCGTCACTCTGCGGGTCCCGGGCGTCACTCTGCGGGTCGCTGGCGTCACTCTGCTGGTCGCTGGCGTCACTCTGCGGGTCCCTGGCGTCACTCTGCGGGTCCCGGGCGTCACTCTGCGGGTCGCTGGCGTCACTCTGCGGGTCGCCGGCGTCACTCTGCGGGTCCCTGGCGTCACTCTGCGGGTCCCCGGCGTCACTCTGCGGGTCGCTGGCGTCACTCTGCGGGTCGCCGGCGTCACTCTGCGGGTCGCCGGCGTCACTCTGCGGGTCGCCGGCGTCACTCTGCGGGTCGCCGGCGTCACTCTGCGGGTCGCCGGCGTCACTCTGCGGGTCCCCGGCGTCACTCTGCGGGTCCCCGGCGTCACTCTGCGGGTCGCCGGCGTCACTCTGCGGGTCGCAGGCGTCACTCTGCGGGTCCCCGGCGTCACTCTGCGGGTCCCCGGCGTCACTCTGCGGGTCCCCGGCGTCACTCTGCGGGTCCCCGGCGTCACTCTGCGGGTCCCCGGCGTCACTCTGCGGGTCCCCGGCGTCACTCTGCGGGTCCCGGGCGTCACTCTGCGGGTCGCTGGCGTCACTCTGCGGGTCGCCGGCGTCACTCTGCGGGTCCCTGGCGTCACTCTGCGGGTCCCCGGCGTCACTCTGCGGGTCGCTGGCGTCACTCTGCGGGTCGCCGGCGTCACTCTGCGGGTCGCCGGCGTCACTCTGCGGGTCGCCGGCGTCACTCTGCGGGTCGCCGGCGTCACTCTGCGGGTCCCCGGCGTCACTCTGCGGGTCCCCGGCGTCACTCTGCGGGTCGCCGGCGTCACTCTGCGGGTCGCCGGCGTCACTCTGCGGGTCGCCGGCGTCACTCTGCGGGTCCCCGGCGTCACTCTGCGGGTCCCCGGCGTCACTCTGCGGGTCCCGGGCGTCACTCTGCGGGTCCCCGGCGTCACTCTGCGGGTCCCTGGCGTCACTCTGCGGGTCCCTGGCGTCACTCTGCGGGTCCCCGGCGTCACTCTGCGGGTCGCTGCCGTCACTCTGCGGGTCCCTGGCGTCACTCTGCGGGTCCCTGCCGTCACTCTGCGGGTCCCTGGCGTCACTCTGCGGGTCCCCGGCGTCACTCTGCGGGTCCCCGGCGTCACTCTGCGGGTCCCTGGCGTCACTCTGCGGGTCGCCGGCGTCACTCTGCGGGTCCCTGGCGTCACTCTGCGGGTCCCCGGCGTCACTCTGCGGGTCCCTGGCGTCACTCTGCGGGTCTCCGGCGTCACTCTGCGGGTCCCCGGCGTCACTCTGCGGGTCGCCGGCGTCACTCTGCGGGTCGCCGGCGTCACTCTGCGGGTCCCCGGCGTCACTCTGCGGGTCCCCGGCGTCACTCTGCGGGTCGCCGGCGTCACTCTGCGGGTCGCCGGCGTCACTCTGCGGGTCGCCGGCGTCACTCTGCGGGTCCCCGGCGTCACTCTGCGGGTCCCCGGCGTCACTCTGCGGGTCCCTGGCGTCACTCTGCGGGTCCCTGGCGTCACTCTGCGGGTCCCCGGCGTCACTCTGCGGGTCGCTGCCGTCACTCTGCGGGTCCCTGGCGTCACTCTGCGGGTCCCTGCCGTCACTCTGCGGGTCCCCGGCGTCACTCTGCGGGTCCCCGGCGTCACTCTGCGGGTCGCCGGCGTCACTCTGCGGGTCCCCGGCGTCACTCTGCGGGTCTCGGGCGTCACTCTGCGGGTCTCGGGCGTCACTCTGCGGGTCCCCGGCGTCACTCTGCGGGTCCCTGGCGTCACTCTGCGGGTCCCCGGCGTCACTCTGCGGGTCCCCGGCGTCACTCTGCGGGTCGCTGGCGTCACTCTGCGGGTCCCCGGCGTCACTCTGCGGGTCGCTGGCGTCACTCTGCGGGTCCCCGGCGTCACTCTGCGGGTCCCCGGCGTCACTCTGCGGGTCCCCGGCGTCACTCTGCGGGTCGCCGGCGTCACTCTGCGGGTCCCCGGCGTCACTCTGCGGGTCTCCGGCGTCACTCTGCGGGTCCCCGGCGTCACTCTGCGGGTCTCGGGCGTCACTCTGCGGGTCCCGGGCGTCACTCTGCGGGTCCCTGGCGTCACTCTGCGGGTCGCCCGGCGTCACTCTGCGGGTCCCCGGCGTCACTCTGCGGGTCCCCGGCGTCACTCTGCGGGTCCCTGGCGTCACTCTGCGGGTCTCCGGCGTCACTCTGCGGGTCCCCGGCGTCACTCTGCGGGTCCCCGGCGTCACTCTGCGGGTCTCCGGCGTCACTCTGCGGGTCTCCGGCGTCACTCTGCGGGGTCCCCGGCGTCACTCTGCGGGTCCCCGGCGTCACTCTGCGGGTCCCCGGCGTCACTCTGCGGGTCCCCGGCGTCACTCTGCGGGTCCCTGGCGTCACTCTGCGGGTCCCCGGCGTCACTCTGCGGGTCCCCGGCGTCACTCTGCGGGTCCCGGGCGTCACTCTGCGGGTCCCCGGCGTCACTCTGCGGGTCCCTGGCGTCACTCTGCGGGTCTCCGGCGTCACTCTGCGGGTCCCCGGCGTCACTCTGCGGGTCCCCGGCGTCACTCTGCGGGTCGCTGGCGTCACTCTGCGGGTCGCCGGCGTCACTCTGCGGGTCCCCGGCGTCACTCTGCGGGTCTCCGGCGTCACTCTGCGGGTCCCCGGCGTCACTCTGCGGGTCCCCGGCGTCACTCTGCGGGTCCCCGGCGTCACTCTGCGGGTCCCCGGCGTCACTCTGCGGGTCCCCGGCGTCACTCTGCGGGTCCCCGGCGTCACTCTGCGGGTCCCCGGCGTCACTCTGCGGGTCGCCGGCGTCACTCTGCGGGTCCCTGGCGTCACTCTGCGGGTCCCCGGCGTCACTCTGCGGGTCCCCGGCGTCACTCTGCGGGTCCCGGGCGTCACTCTGCGGGTCCCTGGCGTCACTCTGCGGGTCCCCGGCGTCACTCTGCGGGTCCCTGGCGTCACTCTGCGGGTCTCCGGCGTCACTCTGCGGGTCCCTGGCGTCACTCTGCGGGTCCCCGGCGTCACTCTGCGGGTCCCTGGCGTCACTCTGCGGGTCCCTGGCGTCACTCTGCGGGTCTCCGGCGTCACTCTGCGGGTCCCCGGCGTCACTCTGCGGGTCCCCGGCGTCACTCTGCGGGTCGCTGGCGTCACTCTGCGGGTCCCGGGCGTCACTCTGCGGGTCGCTGGCGTCACTCTGCGGGTCGCCGGCGTCACTCTGCGGGTCCCGGGCGTCACTCTGCGGGTCCCCGGCGTCACTCTGCGGGTCCCTGGCGTCACTCTGCGGGTCTCCGGCGTCACTCTGCGGGTCCCCGGCGTCACTCTGCGGGTCCCCGGCGTCACTCTGCGGGTCGCTGGCGTCACTCTGCGGGTCCCGGGCGTCACTCTGCGGGTCGCTGGCGTCACTCTGCGGGTCCCCGGCGTCACTCTGCGGGTCTCCGGCGTCACTCTGCGGGTCCCCGGCGTCACTCTGCGGGTCCCCGGCGTCACTCTGCGGGTCCCCGGCGTCACTCTGCGGGTCCCTGGCGTCACTCTGCGGGTCTCCGGCGTCACTCTGCGGGTCCCCGGCGTCACTCTGCGGGTCCCCGGCGTCACTCTGCGGGTCCCCGGCGTCACTCTGCGGGTCGCCGGCGTCACTCTGCGGGTCCCTGGCGTCACTCTGCGGGTCCCCGGCGTCACTCTGCGGGTCCCCGGCGTCACTCTGCGGGTCCCGGGCGTCACTCTGCGGGTCCCTGGCGTCACTCTGCGGGTCCCCGGCGTCACTCTGCGGGTCCCCGGCGTCACTCTGCGGGTCCCCGGCGTCACTCTGCGGGTCGCTGGCGTCACTCTGCGGGTCCCCGGCGTCACTCTGCGGGTCCCCGGCGTCACTCTGCGGGTCCCCGGCGTCACTCTGCGGGTCCCCGGCGTCACTCTGCGGGTCCCCGGCGTCACTCTGCGGGTCCCCGGCGTCACTCTGCGGGTCGCCGGCGTCACTCTGCGGGTCGCCGGCGTCACTCTGCGGGTCCCCGGCGTCACTCTGCGGGTCTCCGGCGTCACTCTGCGGGTCCCCGGCGTCACTCTGCGGGTCTCGGGCGTCACTCTGCGGGTCTCGGGCGTCACTCTGCGGGTCCCTGGCGTCACTCTGCGGGTCCCGGGCGTCACTCTGCGGGTCTCGGGCGTCACTCTGCGGGTCCCTGGCGTCACTCTGCGGGTCTCGGGCGTCACTCTGCGGGTCCCTGGCGTCACTCTGCGGGTCCCTGGCGTCACTCTGCGGGTCCCCGGCGTCACTCTGCGGGTCCCCGGCGTCACTCTGCGGGTCCCCGGCGTCACTCTGCGGGTCCCCGGCGTCACTCTGCGGGTCGCCGGCGTCACTCTGCGGGTCCCTGGCGTCACTCTGCGGGTCCCCGGCGTCACTCTGCGGGTCCCCGGCGTCACTCTGCGGGTCCCCGGCGTCACTCTGCGGGTCCCCGGCGTCACTCTGCGGGTCCCGGGCGTCACTCTGCGGGTCGCTGGCGTCACTCTGCGGGTCGCCGGCGTCACTCTGCGGGTCCCTGGCGTCACTCTGCGGGTCCCCGGCGTCACTCTGCGGGTCCCTGGCGTCACTCTGCGGGACCCCGGCGTCACTCTGCGGGACCCCGGCGTCACTCTGCGGGTCCCCGGCGTCACTCTGCGGGTCCCGGGCGTCACTCTGCGGGTCCCTGGCGTCACTCTGCGGGTCCCCGGCGTCACTCTGCGGGTCCCTGGCGTCACTCTGCGGGTCTCCGGCGTCACTCTGCGGGTCCCCGGCGTCACTCTGCGGGTCCCCGGCGTCACTCTGCGGGTCCCCGGCGTCACTCTGCGGGTCGCCGGCGTCACTCGGGTCCCTGGCGTCACTCTGCGGGTCCCGGGCGTCACTCTGCGGGTCCCCGGGCGTCACTCTGCGGGTCCCCGGCGTCACTCTGCGGGTCCCGGCGTCACTCTGCGGGTCCCCGGCGTCACTCTGCGGGTCTCGGGCGTCACTCTGCGGGTCGCCGGCGTCACTCTGTCGGGTCCCTGGCGTCACTCTGCGGGTCCCCGGCGTCACTCTGCGGGTCCCCGGCGTCACTCTGCGGGTCCCGGGCGTCACTCTGCGGGTCCCGGGCGTCACTCTGGCGGGGTCCCCGGCGTCACTCTGCGGGTCCCGGGCGTCACTCTGCGGGTCCCGGGCGTCACTCTGCGGGTCGCCGGCGTCACTCTGCGGGTCCCTGGGCGTCACTCTGCGGGTCCCCGGCGTCACTCTGCGGGTCGCTGGCGTCACTCTGGCGGGTCGCCGGCGTCACTCTGCGGGTCGCCGGCGTCACTCTGCGGGTCGCCGGCGTCACTCTGCGGGTCGCCGGCGTCACTCTGCGGGTCCCCGGCGTCACTCTGCGGGTCCCCGGCGTCACTCTGCGGGTCGCCGGCGTCACTCTGCGGGTCGCCGGCGTCACTCTGCGGGTCCCCGGCGTCACTCTGCGGGTCCCCGGCGTCACTCTGCGGGTCCCCGGCGTCACTCTGCGGGTCCCCGGCGTCACTCTGCGGGTCCCGGGCGTCACTCTGCGGGTCGCTGGCGTCACTCTGCGGGTCGCCGGCGTCACTCTGCGGGTCCCCGGCGTCACTCTGCGGGTCCCCGGCGTCACTCTGCGGGTCCCCGGCGTCACTCTGCGGGTCCCGGCGTCACTCTGCGGGTCGCTGGCGTCACTCTGCGGGTCGCCGGCGTCACTCTGCGGTCCCTGGCGTCACTCTGCGGGTCCCCAGGCGTCACTCTGCGGGTCCCTGGCGTCACTCTGCGGGACCCCGGCGTCACTCTGCGGGACCCCGGCGTCACTCTGCGGGTCCCCGCGTCACTCTGCGGGTCCGGGCGTCACTCTGCGGGTCCCTGGCGTCACTCTGCGGGTCCCCGGCGTCACTCTGCGGGTCCCTGGCGTCACTCTGCGGGTCTCCGGCGTCACTCTGCGGGTCCCCCGGCGTCACTCTGCGGGTCCCCGGCGTCACTCTGCGGGTCCCCGGCGTCACTCTGCGGGTCGCCGGCGTCACTCTGCGGGTCCCTGGCGTCACTCTGCGGGTCCGGGCGTCACTCTGCGGGTCCCCGGGCGTCACTCTGCGGGTCCCCGGCGTCACTCTGCGGGTCCCCGGCGTCACTCTGCGGGTCCCCGGCGTCACTCTGCGGGTCTCGGGCGTCACTCTGCGGGTCGCCGGCGTCACTCTGCGGGTCCCTGGCGTCACTCTGCGGGTCCCCGGCGTCACTCTGCGGGTCCCCGGCGTCACTCTGCGGGTCCCGGGCGTCACTCTGCGGGTCCCGGGCGTCACTCTGCGGGTCCCCGGCGTCACTCTGCGGGTCCCGGGCGTCACTCTGCGGGTCCCGGGCGTCACTCTGCGGGTCCCCGGCGTCACTCTGCGGGTCGCAGGCGTCACTCTGCGGGTCGCCGGCGTCACTCTGCGGGTCGCCGGCGTCACTCTGCGGGTCGCCGGCGTCACTCTGCGGGTCGCCGGCGTCACTCTGCGGGTCCCCGGCGTCACTCTGCGGGTCCCCGGCGTCACTCTGCGGGTCGCCGGCGTCACTCTGCGGGTCGCCGGCGTCACTCTGCGGGTCCCCGGCGTCACTCTGCGGGTCCCGGCGTCACTCTGCGGGTCCCCGGCGTCACTCTGCGGGTCCCCGGCGTCACTCTGCGGGTCCCGGGCGTCACTCTGCGGGTCGCTGGCGTCACTCTGCGGGTCGCCGGCGTCACTCTGCGGGTCCCCGGCGTCACTCTGCGGGTCCCCGGCGTCACTCTGCGGGTCGCCGGCGTCACTCTGCGGGTCGCCGGCGTCACTCTGCGGGTCGCCGGCGCACTCTGCGGGTCGCCGGCGTCACTCTGCGGGTCCCCGGCGTCACTCTGCGGGTCCCCGGCGTCACTCTGCGGGTCGCCGGCGTCACTCTGCGGGTCGCCGGCGTCACTCTGCGGGTCCCCCGGCGTCACTCTGCGGGTCCCGGCGTCACTCTGCGGGGTCCCGGGCGTCACTCTGCGGGTCCCCAGCGTCACTCTGCGGGTCCCTGGCGTCACTCTGCGGGTCCCTGGCGTCACTCTGCGGGTCCCCGGCGTCACTCTGCGGGTCGCGGCCGTCACTCTGCGGGTCCCTGCCGTCACTCTGCGGGTCCCCGGCGTCACTCTGCGGGTCCCTGCGTCACTCTGCGGGTCCCCGGCGTCACTCTGCGGGTCCCCGGCGTCACTCTGCGGGTCGCCGGCGTCACTCTGCGGGTCCCCGGCGTCACTCTGCGGGTCTCGGGCGTCACTCTGCGGGTCTCGGGCGTCACTCTGCGGGTCCCCGGCGTCACTCTGCGGGTCCCCGGCGTCACTCTGCGGGTCTCGGCGTCACTCTGCGGGTCTCGGGTCACTCGGGGGTCGCGCGTCACTCTGCGGGTCGCTGGCGTCACTCTGCGGGTCCCGGCGTCACTCTGCGGGTCGCTGGCGTCACTCTGCGGGTCCCCGGCGTCACTCTGCGGGTCCCGGCGTCACTCTGCGGGTCCCGGCGTCACTCTGCGGGTCGCCGGCGTCACTCTGCGGGTCGCCGGCGTCCACTCTGCGGTCTCCGGCGTCACTCTGCGGGTCCCCGGCGTCACTCTGCGGGTCTCGGCGTCACTCTGCGGGTCTCGGGCGTCACTCTGCGGGTCCCTGGCGTCACTCTGCGGGTCTCGGGCGTCACTCTGCGGGTCCCTGGCGTCACTCTGCGGGTCCCTGGCGTCACTCTGCGGGTCCCTGGCGTCACTCTGCGGGTCCCTGGCGTCACTCTGCGGGTCCCGGCGTCACTCTGCGGGTCCCGGCGTCACTCTGCGGGTCCCCGGCGTCACTCTGCGGGTCCCGGGCGTCACTCTGCGGGTCCGGCGTCACTCTGCGGGTCCCTGGCGTCACTCTGCGGGTCCCCGGCGTCACTCTGCGGGTCCCTGGCGTCACTCTGCGGGTCCCCTGGCGTCACTCTGCGGGTCTCCGGCGTCACTCTGCGGGTCCCCGGCGTCACTCTGCGGGTCCCCGGCGTCACTCTGCGGGTCCCCGGCGTCACTCTGCGGGTCCCCGGCGTCACTCTGCGGGTCCCCGGCGTCACTCTGCGGGTCCCCGGCGTCACTCTGCGGGTCCCCGGCGTCACTCTGCGGGTCCCCGGCGTCACTCTGCGGGTCCCGGGCGTCACTCTGCGGGTCCCTGGCGTCACTCTGCGGGTCCCCGGCGTCACTCTGCGGGTCCCTGGCGTCACTCTGCGGGTCTCCCGGCGTCACTCTGCGGGTCCCCGGCGTCACTCTGCGGGTCGCTGGCGTCACTCTGCGGGTCGCCGGCGTCACTCTGCGGGTCGCCGGCGTCACTCTTGCGGGTCGCCGGCGTCACTCTGCGGGTCTCCGGCGTCACTCTGCGGGTCCCCGGCGTCACTCTGCGGGTCCCCGGCGTCACTCTGCGGGTCCCCGGCGTCACTCTGCGGGTCCCGCGTCACTCTGCGGGTCCCCGGCGTCACTCTGCGGGTCCCCGGCGTCACTCTGCGGGTCCCCGGCGTCACTCTGCGGGTCCCCGGCGTCACTCTGCGGGTCCCCGGCGTCACTCTGCGGGTCGCCGGCGTCACTCTGCGGGTCGCCGGCGTCACTCTGCGGGTCCCCGGCGTCACTCTGCGGGTCCCGGCGTCACTCTGCGGGTCCCGGGCGTCACTCTGCGGGTCCCTGGCGTCACTCTGCGGGTCCCCGGCGTCACTCTGCGGGTCCCTGGCGTCACTCTGCGGGTCTCCGGCGTCACTCTGCGGGTCCCCGGCGTCACTCTGCGGGTCCCCGGCGTCACTCTGCGGGTCGCTGGCGTCACTCTGCGGGTCCCGGGCGTCACTCTGCGGGTCGCCGGCGTCACTCTGCGGGTCCCCGGCGTCACTCTGCGGGTCCCCGGCGTCACTCTGCGGGTCCCGGGCGTCACTCTGCGGGTCCCGGGCGTCACTCTGCGGGTCCCCGGCGTCACTCGGCGGGTCGCCGGCGTCACTCTGCGGGTCGCCGGCGTCACTCTGCGGGTCGCCGGCGTCACTCTGCGGGTCCCCGGCGTCACTCTGCGGGTCCCGGGCGTCACTCTGCGGGTCGCCGGCGTCACTCTGCGGGTCCCGGGCGTCACTCTGCGGGTCGCTGGCGTCACTCTGCGGGTCGCCGGCGTCACTCTGCGGGTCGCCGGCGTCACTCTGCGGGTCCCCGGCGTCACTCTGCGGGTCCCCGGCGTCACTCTGCGGGTGGGTCCCGGGCGTCACTCTGCGGGTCGCCGGCGTCACTCGGCGGGTCGCCGGCGTCACTCTGCGGGTCGCCGGCGTCACTCTGCGGGGTCGCCGGCGTCACTCTGCGGGTCGCCGGCGTCACTCTGCGGGTCCCCGGCGTCACTCTGCGGGTCCCCGGCGTCACTCTGCGGGTCCCCGGCGTCACTCTGCGGGTCGCTGGCGTCACTCTGCGGGTCGCTGGCGTCACTCTGCGGGTCGCTGGCGTCACTCTGCGGGTCCCCCGGCGTCACTCTGCGGGTCCCCGGCGTCACTCTGCGGGTCGCTGGCGTCACTCTGCGGGTCCCGGCGTCACTCTGCGGGTCCCCGGCGTCACTCTGCGGGTCCCCGGCGTCACTCTGCGGGTCGCCGGCGTCACTCTGCGGGTCCCCGGCGTCACTCTGCGGGTCTCCGGCGTCACTCTGCGGGTCCCCGGCGTCACTCTGCGGGTCTCGGGCGTCACTCTGCGGGTCTCGGGCGTCACTCTGCGGGTCGCTGCGTCACTCTGCGGGTCCCCGGCGTCACTCTGCGGGTCCCCGGCGTCACTCTGCGGGTCCCCGGCGTCACTCTGCGGGTCCCCGGCGTCACTCTGCGGGTCCCCGGCGTCACTCTGCGGGTCCCCGGCGTCACTCTGCGGGTCCCCGGCGTCACTCTGCGGGTCCCTCGCGTCACTCTGCGGGTCCCCGGCGTCACTCTGCGGGTCCCCGGCGTCACTCTGCGGGTCCCCGGCGTCACTCTGCGGGTCCCCGGCGTCACTCTGCGGGTCCCCGGCGTCACTCTGCGGGTCCCTCGCGGTCACTCTGCGGGTCCCCGGCGTCACTCTGCGGGTCCCTGGCGTCACTCTGCGGGTCCCCGGCGTCACTCTGCGGGTCGCCGGCGTCACTCTGCGGGTCCCCGGCGTCACTCTGCGGGTCCCCGGCGTCACTCTGCGGGTCCCCGGCGTCACTCTGCGGGTCGCTGGCGTCACTCTGCGGGTCGCCGGCGTCACTCTGCGGGTCGCCGGCGTCACTCTGCGGGTCCCTGGCGTCACTCTGCGGGTCCCGGGCGTCACTCTGCGGGTCGCTGGCGTCACTGTGCGGGTCGCCGGCGTCACTCTGCGGGTCCCCGGCGTCACTCTGCGGGTCCCGGCGTCACTCTGCGGGTCGCTGGCGTCACTCTGCGGGGTCCCCGGCGTCACTCTGCGGGTCGCCGGCGTCACTCTGCGGGTCCCCGGCGTCACTCTGCGGGTCCCCGGCGTCACTCTGCGGGTCCCCGGCGTCACTCTGCGGGTCCCCGGCGTCACTCTGCGGGTCGCCGGCGTCACTCTGCGGGTCCCCGGCGTCACTCTGCGGGTCTCCGGCGTCACTCTGCGGGTCCCCGGCGTCACTCTGCGGGTCTCGGGCGTCACTCTGCGGGGTCTCGGGCGTCACTCTGCGGGTCCCTGGCGTCACTCTGCGGGTCCCGGGCGTCACTCTGCGGGTCTCGGGCGTCACTCTGCGGGTCCCTGGCGTCACTCTGCGGGTCTCGGGCGTCACTCTGCGGGTCCCTGGCGTCACTCTGCGGGTCCCCGGCGTCACTCTGCGGGTCCCCGGCGTCACTCTGCGGGTCCGGGCGTCACTCTGCGGGGTCCCTGGCGTCACTCTGCGGGTCCCCGGCGTCACTCTGCGGCGGTCCCCGGCGTCACTCTGCGGGTCCCCGCGTCACTCTGCGGTCGCTGGCGTCACTCTGCGGGTCCCCGGCGTCACTCTGCGGGTCCGCCGGCGTCACTCTGCGGTTCCCGGCGTCACTCTGCGGGTCCCCGGCGTCACTCTGCGGGTCCCCGGCGTCACTCTGCGGGTCCCCGGCGTCACTCTGCGGGTCGCCGGCGTCACTCTGCGGGTCCCCGGCGTCACTCTGCGGGTCTCCGGCGTCACTCTGCGGGTCCCCGGCGTCACTCTGCGGGTCTCGGGCGTCACTCTGCGGGTCTCGGGCGTCACTCTGCGGGTCCCTGGCGTCACTCTGCGGGTCCCGGGCGTCACTCTGCGGGTCTCGGGCGTCACTCTGCGGGTCCCTGGCGTCACTCTGCGGGTCTCGGGCGTCACTCTGCGGGTCCCGGGCGTCACTCTGCGGGTCCCGGGCGTCACTCTGCGGGTCTCGGGCGTCACTCTGCGGGTCCCTGGCGTCACTCTGCGGGTCTCGGGCGTCACTCTGCGGGTCTCGGGCGTCACTCTGCGGGTCCCGGGCGTCACTCTGCGGGTCTCGGGCGTCACTCTGCGGGTCCCTGGCGTCACTCTGCGGGTCCCTGGCGTCACTCTGCGGGTCCCCGGCGTCACTCTGCGGGTCCCCGGCGTCACTCTGCGGGTCCCCGGCGTCACTCTGCGGGTCGCCGGCGTCACTCTGCGGGTCCCTGGCGTCACTCTGCGGGTCCCCGGCGTCACTCTGCGGGTCCCCGGCGTCACTCTGCGGGTCCCCGGCGTCACTCTGCGGGTCCCCGGGCGTCACTCTGCGGGTCCCCGGCGTCACTCTGCGGGTCCCCGGCGTCACTCTGCGGGTCGCCGGCGTCACTCTGCGGGTCCCTGGCGTCACTCTGCGGGTCCCCGGCGTCACTCTGCGGGTCCCTGGCGTCACTCTGCGGGTCTCCGGCGTCACTCTGCGGGTCCCGGGCGTCACTCTGCGGGTCGCTGGCGTCACTCTGCGGGTCCCTGGCGTCACTCTGCGGGTCTCCGGCGTCACTCTGCGGGTCCCCGGCGTCACTCTGCGGGTCCCCGGCGTCACTCTGCGGGTCCCCGGCGTCACTCTGCGGGTCCCCGGCGTCACTCTGCGGGTCGCCGGCGTCACTCTGCGGGTCCCTGGCGTCACTCTGCGGGACCCCGGCGTCACTCTGCGGGTCCCCGGCGTCACTCTGCGGGTCCCCGGCGTCACTCTGCGGGTCTCCGGCGTCACTCTGCGGGTCCCCGGCGTCACTCTGCGGGTCCCCGGCGTCACTCTGCGGGTCCCCGGCGTCACTCTGCGGGTCCCCGGCGTCACTCTGCGGGTCCCCGGCGTCACTCTGCGGGTCGCCGGCGTCACTCTGCGGGTCCCTGGCGTCACTCTGCGGGTCCCGGGCGTCACTCTGCGGGTCCCTGGCGTCACTCTGCGGGTCCCCGGCGTCACTCTGCGGGTCCCTGGCGTCACTCTGCGGGTCTCCGGCGTCACTCTGCGGGTCCCCGGCGTCACTCTGCGGGTCCCCGGCGTCACTCTGCGGGTCCCCGGCGTCACTCTGCGGGTCGCCGGCGTCACTCTGCGGGTCGCCGGCGTCACTCTGCGGGTCCCTGGCGTCACTCTGCGGGTCCCCGGCGTCACTCTGCGGGTCCCCGGCGTCACTCTGCGGGTCCCGGGCGTCACTCTGCGGGTCCCGGGCGTCACTCTGCGGGTCCCCGGCGTCACTCTGCGGGTCCCGGGCGTCACTCTGCGGGTCCCGGGCGTCACTCTGCGGGTCGCCGGCGTCACTCTGCGGGTCCCTGGCGTCACTCTGCGGGTCCCCGGCGTCACTCTGCGGGTCGCTGGCGTCACTCTGCGGGTCGCCGGCGTCACTCTGCGGGTCGCCGGCGTCACTCTGCGGGTCGCCGGCGTCACTCTGCGGGTCGCCGGCGTCACTCTGCGGGTCCCCGGCGTCACTCTGCGGGTCGCCGGCGTCACTCTGCGGGTCCCCGGCGTCACTCTGCGGGTCCCCGGCGTCACTCTGCGGGTCGCCGGCGTCACTCTGCGGGTCGCTGGCGTCACTCTGCGGGTCCCCGGCGTCACTCTGCGGGTCCCCGGCGTCACTCTGCGGGTCCCCGGCGTCACTCTGCGGGTCCCCGGCGTCACTCTGCGGGTCGCTGGCGTCACTCTGCGGGTCGCCGGCGTCACTCTGCGGGTCCCTGGCGTCACTCTGCGGGTCCCCGGCGTCACTCTGCGGGTCGCTGGAGTCACTCTGCGGGTCGCCGGCGTCACTCTGCGGGTCGCCGGCGTCACTCTGCGGGTCGCTGGCGTCACTCTGCGGGTCGCCGGCGTCACTCTGCGGGTCCCCGGCGTCACTCTGCGGGTCCCCGGCGTCACTCTGCGGGTCGCCGGCGTCACTCTGCGGGTCGCCGGCGTCACTCTGCGGGTCGCCGGCGTCACTCTGCGGGTCTCGGGCGTCACTCTGCGGGTCCCCGGCGTCACTCTGCGGGTCCCCGGCGTCACTCTGCGGGTCCCCGGCGTCACTCTGCGGGTCCCGGGCGTCACTCTGCGGGTCCCCGGCGTCACACTGCGGGTCCCTGGCGTCACTCTGCGGGTCCCTGGCGTCACTCTGCGGGTCCCCGGCGTCACTCTGCGGGTCGCTGCCGTCACTCTGCGGGTCCCTGGCGTCACTCTGCGGGTCCCTGCCGTCACTCTGCGGGTCCCCGGCGTCACTCTGCGGGTCCCCGGCGTCACTCTGCGGGTCCCCGGCGTCACTCTGCGGGTCTCGGGCGTCACTCTGCGGGTCTCGGGCGTCACTCTGCGGGTCCCCGGCGTCACTCTGCGGGTCCCCGGCGTCACTCTGCGGGTCGCTGGCGTCACTCTGCGGGTCCCCGGCGTCACTCTGCGGGTCGCTGGCGTCACTCTGCGGGTCCCCGGCGTCACTCTGCGGGTCCCCGGCGTCACTCTGCGGGTCCCCGGCGTCACTCTGCGGGTCGCCGGCGTCACTCTGCGGGTCCCCGGCGTCACTCTGCGGGTCTCCGGCGTCACTCTGCGGGTCCCCGGCGTCACTCTGCGGGTCTCGGGCGTCACTCTGCGGGTCTCGGGCGTCACTCTGCGGGTCCCTGGCGTCACTCTGCGGGTCTCGGGCGTCACTCTGCGGGTCCCTGGCGTCACTCTGCGGGTCCCTGGCGTCACTCTGCGGGTCCCTGGCGTCACTCTGCGGGTCCCCGGCGTCACTCTGCGGGTCCCCGGCGTCACTCTGCGGGTCCCCGGCGTCACTCTGCGGGTCCCCGGCGTGTCACTGCGGGTCCCCGGCGTCACTCTGCGGGTCCCCGGCGTCACTCTGCGGGTCCCTGGCGTCACTCTGCGGGTCGCCGGCGTCACTCTGCGGGTCCCTGGCGTCACTCTGCGGGTCCCCGGCGTCACTCTGCGGGTCCCTGGCGTCACTCTGCGGGTCCCTGGCGTCACTCTGCGGGTCTCCGGCGTCACTCTGCGGGTCCCCGGCGTCACTCTGCGGGTCCCCGGCGTCACTCTGCGGGTCCCCGGCGTCACTCTGCGGGTCCCCGGCGTCACTCTGCGGGTCCCCGGCGTCACTCTGCGGGTCCCCGGCGTCACTCTGCGGGTCCCTGGCGTCACTCTGCGGGTCCCCGGCGTCACTCTGCGGGTCCCCGGCGTCACTCTGCGGGTCCCGGGCGTCACTCTGCGGGTCCCTGGCGTCACTCTGCGGGTCCCCGGCGTCACTCTGCGGGTCCCTGGCGTCACTCTGCGGGTCTCCGGCGTCACTCTGCGGGTCCCCGGCGTCACTCTGCGGGTCCCCGGCGTCACTCTGCGGGTCGCTGGCGTCACTCTGCGGGTCCCGGGCGTCACTCTGCGGGTCGCTGGCGTCACTCTGCGGGTCGCCGGCGTCACTCTGCGGGTCCCCGGCGTCACTCTGCGGGTCTCCGGCGTCACTCTGCGGGTCCCCGGCGTCACTCTGCGGGTCCCCGGCGTCACTCTGCGGGTCCCCGGCGTCACTCTGCGGGTCCCCGGCGTCACTCTGCGGGTCCCTGGCGTCACTCTGCGGGTCTCCGGCGTCACTCTGCGGGTCCCCGGCGTCACTCTGCGGGTCCCCGGCGTCACTCTGCGGGTCCCCGGCGTCACTCTGCGGGTCGCCGGCGTCACTCTGCGGGTCGCCGGCGTCACTCTGCGGGTCCCTGGCGTCACTCTGCGGGTCCCCGGCGTCACTCTGCGGGTCCCCGGCGTCACTCTGCGGGTCCCGGGCGTCACTCTGCGGGTCCCCGGCGTCACTCTGCGGGTCCCTGGCGTCACTCTGCGGGTCCCCGGCGTCACTCTGCGGGTCCCTGGCGTCACTCTGCGGGTCTCCGGCGTCACTCTGCGGGTCACCGGCGTCACTCTGCGGGTCCCCGGCGTCACTCTGCGGGTCGCTGGCGTCACTCTGCGGGTCCCGGGCGTCACTCTGCGGGTCGCTGGCGTCACTCTGCGGGTCGCCGGCGTCACTCTGCGGGTCCCGGGCGTCACTCTGCGGGTCCCCGGCGTCACTCTGCGGGTCCCCGGCGTCACTCTGCGGGTCCCGGGCGTCACTCTGCGGGTCCCCGGCGTCACTCTGCGGGTCCCGGGCGTCACTCTGCGGGTCCCCGGCGTCACTCTGCGGGTCCCCGGCGTCACTCTGCGGGTCCCCGGCGTCACTCTGCGGGTCCCGGGCGTCACTCTGCGGGTCGCCGGCGTCACTCTGCGGGTCCCCGGCGTCACTCTGCGGGTCCCCGGCGTCACTCTGCGGGTCCCGGGCGTCACTCTGCGGGTCGCTGGCGTCACTCTGCGGGTCGCCGGCGTCACTCTGCGGGTCCCTGGCGTCACTCTGCGGGTCCCCGGCGTCACTCTGCGGGTCCCCGGCGTCACTCTGCGGGTCCCGGGCGTCACTCTGCGGGTCCCTGGCGTCACTCTGCGGGTCCCCGGCGTCACTCTGCGGGTCTCCGGCGTCACTCTGCGGGTCGCTGGCGTCACTCTGCGGGTCGCCGGCGTCACTCTGCGGGTCGCCGGCGTCACTCTGCGGGTCCCGGGCGTCACTCTGCGGGTCGCTGGCGTCACTCTGCGGGTCGCTGGCGTCACTCTGCGGGTCGCCGGCGTCACTCTGCGGGTCCCCGGCGTCACTCTGCGGGTCCCCGGCGTCACTCTGCGGGTCGCTGGCGTCACTCTGCGGGTCGCTGGCGTCACTCTGCGGGTCCCCGGCGTCACTCTGCGGGTCCCCGGCGTCACTCTGCGGGTCCCGGGCGTCACTCTGCGGGTCGCTGGCGTCACTCTGCGGGTCCCCGGCGTCACTCTGCGGGTCCCTGGCGTCACTCTGCGGGTCCCCGGCGTCACTCTGCGGGTCCCCGGCGTCACTCTGCGGGTCCCCGGCGTCACTCTGCGGGTCCCTGGCGTCACTCTGCGGGTCGCTGGCGTCACTCTGCGGGTCCCCGGCGTCACTCTGCGGGTCCCCGGCGTCACTCTGCGGGTCCCCGGCGTCACTCTGCGGGTCCCCGGCGTCACTCTGCGGGTCCCTGGCGTCACTCTGCGGGTCTCGGGCGTCACTCTGCGGCTCCCCGGCGTCACTCTGCGGGTCCCCGGCGTCACTCTGCGGGTCCCCGGCGTCACTCTGCGGGTCCCTGGCGTCACTCTGCGGGTCCCTGGCGTCACTCTGCGGGTCTCGGGCGTCACTCTGCGGGTCCCCGGCGTCACTCTGCGGGTCCCCGGCGTCACTCTGCGGGTCCCCGGCGTCACTCTGCGGGTCCCCGGCGTCACTCTGCGGGTCCCTGGCGTCACTCTGCGGGTCCCTGGCGTCACTCTGCGGGTCCCTGGCGTCACTCTGCGGGTCTCGGGCATCACTCTGCGGGTCCCCGGCGTCACTCTGCGGGTCCCCGGCGTCACTCTGCGGGTCCCCGGCGTCACTCTGCGGGTCCCTGGCGTCACTCTGCGGGTCCCCGGCGTCACTCTGCGGGTCCCCGGCGTCACTCTGCGGGTCGCCGGCGTCACTCTGCGGGTCCCTGGCGTCACTCTGCGGGTCGCCGGCGTCACTCTGCGGGTCCCTGCCGTCACTCTGCGGGTCCCCGGCGTCACTCTGCGGGTCCCCGGCGTCACTCTGCGGGTCCCCGGCGTCACTCTGCGGGTCGCCGGCGTCACTCTGCGGGTCCCTGCCGTCACTCTGCGGGTCCCCGGCGTCACTCTGCGGGTCCCCGGCGTCACTCTGCGGGTCCCTGGCGTCACTCTGCGGGTCGCTGGCGTCACTCTGCGGGTCCCCGGCGTCACTCTGCGGGTCCCCGGCGTCACTCTGCGGGTCCCCGGCGTCACTCTGCGGGTCTCGGGCGTCACTCTGCGGGTCCCCGGTGTCACTCTGCGGGTCGCTGGCGTCACTCTGCGGGTCCCCGGCGTCACTCTGCGGGTCTCGGGCGTCACTCTGCGGGTCGCTGGCGTCACTCTGCGGGTCCCCGGCGTCACTCTGCGGGTCCCGGGCGTCACTCTGCGGGTCGCTGGCGTCACTCTGCGGGTCCCCGGCGTCACTCTGCGGGTCCCGGGCGTCACTCTGCGGGTCGCTGGCGTCACTCTGCGGGTCCCCGGCGTCACTCTGCGGGTCCCCGGCGTCACTCTGCGGGTCGCTGGCGTCACTCTGCGGGTCCCCGGCGTCACTCTGCGGGTCGCTGGCGTCACTCTGCGGGTCGCTGGCGTCACTCTGCGGGTCGCTGGCGTCACTCTGCGGGTCCCCGGCGTCACTCTGCGGGTCGCTGGCGTCACTCTGCGGGTCGCTGGCGTCACTCTGCGGGTCCCCGGCGTCACTCTGCGGGTCCCCGGCGTCACTCTGCGGGTCCCCGGCGTCACTCTGCGGGTCGCCGGCGTCACTCTGCGGGTCGCCGGCGTTACTCTGCGGGTCCCCGGCGTCACTCTGCGGGTCCCCGGCGTCACTCTGCGGGTCCCTGGCGTCACTCTGCGGGTCGCTGGCGTCACTCTGCGGGTCTCGGGCGTCACTCTGCGGGTCTCGGGCGTCACTCTGCGGGTCCCCGGCGTCACTCTGCGGGTCCCCGGCGTCACTCTGCGGGTCCCCGGCGTCACTCTGCGGGTCCCTGGCGTCACTCTGCGGGTCTCGGGCGTCACTCTGCGGGTCTCGGGCGTCACTCTGCGGGTCGCTGGCGTCACTCTGCGGGTCCCCGGCGTCACTCTGCGGGTCCCGGGCGTCACTCTGCGGGTCCCCGGCGTCACTCTGCGGGTCCCCGGCGTCACTCTGCGGGTCCCCGGCGTCACTCTGCGGGTCCCCGGCGTCACTCTGCGGGTCCCCGGCGTCACTCTGCGGGTCCCTGGCGTCACTCTGCGGGTCCCCGGCGTCACTCTGCGGGTCCCTGGCGTCACTCTGCGGGTCGCTGGCGTCACTCTGCGGGTCTCGGGCGTCACTCTGCGGGTCTCGGGCGTCACTCTGCGGGTCCCCGGCGTCACTCTGCGGGTCGCTGGCGTCACTCTGCGGGTCGCTGGCGTCACTCTGCGGGTCGCTGGCGTCACTCTGCGGGTCGCTGGCGTCACTCTGCGGGTCGCTGGCGTCACTCTGCGGGTCTCGGGCGTCACTCTGCGGGTCTCGGGCGTCACTCTGCGGGTCCCCGGCGTCACTCTGCGGGTCCCCGGCGTCACTCTGCGGGTCCCCGGCGTCACTCTGCGGGTCGCCGGCGTCACTCTGCGGGTCTCGGGCGTCACTCTGCGGGTCCCCGGCGTCACTCTGCGGGTCGCCGGCGTCACTCTGCGGGTCTCGGGCGTCACTCTGCGGGTCCCTGGCGTCACTCTGCGGGTCCCTGGCGTCACTCTGCGGGTCCCCGGCGTCACTCTGCGGGTCCCTGGCGTCACTCTGCGGGTCCCCGGCGTCACCCTGCGGGTCCCCGGCGTCACTCTGCGGGTCCCCGGCGTCACTCTGCGGGTCCCTGGCGTCACTCTGCGGGTCCCCGGCGTCACTCTGCGGGTCGCTGGCGTCACTCTGCGGGTCCCCGGCGTCACTCTGCGGGTCCCCGGCGTCACTCTGCGGGTCGCTGGCGTCACTCTGCGGGTCCCCGGCGTCACTCTGCGGGTCCCCGGCGTCACTCTGCGGGTCCCCGGCGTCACCCTGCGGGTCCCTGGCGTCACTCTGCGGGTCCCTGGCGTCACTCTGCGGGTCCCCGGCGTCACTCTGCGGGTCCCCGGCGTCACCCTGCGGGTCCCCGGCGTCACTCTGCGGGTCCCTGGCGTCACTCTGCGGGTCCCTGGCGTCTCTCTGCGGGTCCCCGGCGTCACTCTGCGGGTCCCCGGCGTCACTCTGCGGGTCCCTGGCGTCACTCTGCGGGTCCCTGGCGTCACTCTGCGGGTCTCGGGCGTCACTCTGCGGGTCCCCGGCGTCACTCTGCGGGTCTTCGAGCCTGCTCCGCCATTCATCACCATCATGGCTGATCATCCAGCTCAATAGCCTAATCCTGCTTTCTCCCCGCTAGCCTTTGATCCCATTCTCCCCAAGTGCTATATCCAGCCGCCTCTTGAATATATTCAAAGTTTTAGCATCAACTACTTCCTGTGGTAATGAATTCCACAGGCTCACCACTCTTTGTGTGAAGAAATATCTTCTTGGCCGGGATTCTCCCCTACCCGGCGGGGTGGGGGAATCCAGCGTAATGGAGTGACGGGAACCACTCCGGCATCGGGCCGCCCCAATGGTGCCGAATTCTCTGCACTTTTAGGGGCCAAGCCCTCACCTTGAGGGGTTAGGCCCGCGCCGGAGTGATTTCTGCCCCGCCGGCTGGCGGGAAAGGCCTTTGGCGCCACACCAGATGGCGCCGAAAGGACTTCGCCGGGCGACGCATGTGCGGGAGCGTCAGCGGCCGCTCACGGCATCCCTGCGCATGCGCAGTGAAGGGAGTC
The DNA here is from genome assembly GCF_047496885.1 of Scyliorhinus torazame. NCBI lineage: Eukaryota > Metazoa > Chordata > Chondrichthyes > Carcharhiniformes > Scyliorhinidae > Scyliorhinus > Scyliorhinus torazame. The sequence goes on from NW_027308797.1 coordinate 31,859, forward strand.
TCTTCCGCCTCCGCCCTAGTGGAGACCATGGCGAAGGCGGAAGAAAAAGAGTGCCCCCACGGCACAGGCCCGCCCGCGGATCAGTGGGCCCCGATCGTGGGCCAGGCCACCGTGGGGGCACCCCCCGGGGCCAGATCGCCCCGCGCCCCACCCAGGACCCCGGAGCCTGCCCGCGCCGTCTGCTCCCGCTGGTAAGGTAGGTGGTTCAATCCACGCCGGCTGGCCGGGGGAGCCCGCCGACCGGAGCGGCACGATTCCCGCCCCCGCCGAATCTCTGCTGGAGGAGAATTCGGGACACGGGGCGAGATTCACGCCAGCTCCCGGCGATTCTCCAACCCGGCGGGGGGTCGGAGAATCGCGCCCCTGATCTATGTCCGAAATGGTTTACCCTAAATCCTCAGACTGTGACCCCTGCTTCTGGACACACCCATCATTACCATTTTACATAAGCATCTAGACCACATTATATAAAGGGATTCGGGGATATGGTGTGCGGGCCGGAAAGTGGAGCTGAGTCCACAAAGATCAGCCATGATCTCATTAAATGGCGGAGCAGGCTCGAGGGGCCAGATGGCCTACTCCTGTTTTTAGTTCTTATGTTCTTATGTTTTTACATTGTCAGGAGGTCGCTTCTCTGGCAGATTCCTCCGGCAGTCTCTCTGCTCCTCGCGCACCGATTGCCGGATCAGACGCGGCGGATCCGCATCCTCGGGATCTTCCTCTGGCGCCGCGCTGATGGACCAACTCAGTGGATTCTTCAGACTTTTGGTGGGGGGGGGGGGGGGGCGGTTGGGGGAAACGATGGTCTTTTAACCTGCACAGATCCTATTGGGTACAGACAATTGGTTACCACATGGTGTATTTTAGGGAATATGAGCCCCCCCGATAATCTTCATTCGTGTCACAAGCCGGTCTGTGGTGTCTCTCCATTAACGTTGCAATGAAGTTGGTGGAATGTGGGTCGTATAGACCCAGATCACTATTGAACACGGATGTTCAAGTCTTGGCTAAGTTGTTGGCGGGGAGGATGGAGGACTGTGTCCCAGGGGTGGTTGCAGAAGATCAAACAGGCTTCGTGAAGGGCAGGCAGCTCGCGAGTAATATACGACGGCTGTTGAATGTGGTGATGAATCCGTCGAAGGCTCTGGTACCGGAGGTGGTGGTGTCCATGGACACGGAGAAAGCATTTGATCGGGTGGAGTGGCGGTACTTGTTCGAAGTTTTGGGTTTCGGCTCAGATTTGTGGCATGGGTGCGGTTGCTGTATGTGGCACCAAGGGCGAGGGTGAGGACAAATGATATGAGCTCCCGAAGCTTTGACTTACACGGATACGAGGCAGGGGTGCCCGCTGTCGCCGCTGCTGTTTGCGCTGCCCATAGAACCATTGGCGATGGCTCTGAGGGGGTTGGCAGAGTGGCGGGGGATAATGAGGGGACAGAGGGAGCATCGGGTGTCGCTCTATGCCGATGAACTCTTGCTGTATGTTTCGGATCCCTTGGAGAGTATGGGAAGGATTATGGGCCTGTTGGGGAGGTTTGGAGGGTTCTCGGAGTACAAGCTGAATGTAGGGAAAAGCGAGGTATTCCAGTGAATGAGCTGGCACAGCGGGCTAATTTAGGGGGGATGCCATTTACGGTAGCGAGGGATAGGTTTAGGTACTTTGGGGATTCAGGTAGCGAGGGAATGGACGGGGCTCCATAAGTGGAACTTAACGAAGCTGGTGGAGGAGGCCAGGGAGGATCTTAAGAGGTGGGATACACTGCACTTAACATTGGCGGGGAGGGTCCAAGTGGTGAAAATAAATATCCTGCCAAGGTTCTTGTTTATCTTTCAGGCTCTCCCGATCTTTATACCAAAGGCCTTTTTTTGGAAAGTGGACACAATCATCTCTGACTTTGTATGGGCGGGGAAGGTGCCAAGGGTGGGGAGGACCCTGCTACAGAGGCAGAGGCTGCAGGGGGGGTTGGCGTTGCCGAACCTGCTTCATTATTATTGGGTGGCGATTGTGGACAAGGTGCGGCGGTGGGAAGGAGAAGGGGTAGAGTGGGTTAGGATGGAGGAGGAATCTTGTAAGGGGTCTAGTTTGAGGGCTATGGTGACGGCAGCATTGCCAATGGCTCCGAGTAGGTATTCAGGGAGCCCAGTGGTGCAGTCCACGGTGAAGACATGGAATCAGCTGAGGAGGCATTTTAGGGTGGAAGGGATGTCGGTGCTAACACCGGTGTGCGAGAGTCATGGGTTTGAGCCGGGGGGGATGGATAGTGTATACAGGAGGTGGAGGGAAGTGGGGCTGGTCAAGGTGAGGGATTTGTATTTGGAGGAAGGTTCGCCAGTCTGGAGGGGCTAAGGGAGAGGGTAGAGCTGCCGAGGGGGAGTGAGTTCAGGTATCTGCAGGTTAGGGACTTTGCACAAAAGGTCTGGAAGGGGTTTCCTAGGTTGCCGGGATACACCCTGCTGGAGCGACTGCTGCTTCCGGATGTGGAAGGGGAGGGAAGAATTAGGGATATATAAGTGGCTGGGGGAGCAGGGAGGCGGGCAGGTGGTGAAGATCACGGAGAAATGGGAAGTGGAGTTGGGAATGGAGATCAATTGGGGAGTATGGAATGAGGCACTGCGAAGAGTAAACGGGACCTCCTCTTGTGCAAGGATGAGCCTGATGCAGTTTAAGGTGGTGCACAGGGTGCATATGACTCGGGCGAGAATGAGTGGGTTCTTTCAGGGGGTAGCAGATGAGTGTGAGAGGTGAGGACGAGGACCAGCGAATCACGCGCACATGTTTTGGGGTTGCGAAAAATCGGGAAGATTCTGGGTGGGAGTGTTCGCGGTCTTAGCCAGGATAGTGGAGGAGGGAGTGGACCTGAACCCTTTGGTGGCGATACTTGGGGTTTCAGAGAAGCCTGAGCTCATGGAGAGGAGGAAGGCCGATGTCTTGGCCTTCGCCTCTCGCACGGCGATGAATTTTGCTGGAGTGGCGGTCGGCATCGCCGCCGGGGGTAGCAGCATGATTGGGTGACCTGTATGACTTCCTGTGGTTAGAGAAGATAAAGTATGAGTTAAGAGGCTCAGCAGAGGAGTTTGAGAAAAGGTGGGGGATGTTTGTGACCGCGTTTGAGCGGCTGTTCGTCACAGGGGTGGGGGTGAAAAAGGAGATAAATCAACAAACTGTATAGCTGATTGTTGGGAAGAATGTTTTCCGGGGTATTTATTTGCTGTAACCTACTTTGATACAAGTTTGAATAAAATGCGTTGAAAAAAAAACAAACATTGCAATGAAGTTACTGTGAAAAGCCCCTAGTCGCCACACTCCGGCGCCTGTTCGGGTACACAGAGGGAGAATTCAGAATATCCAATTCACCTAACAGCACGTCTTTTGGGACTTGTGGGAGGAAACCGGAGCACCGGAGGAAACCCACGCAGACACGGGGAGAACGTGCAGACTCCTCACAGACAGTGACCCAAGCCAGGAATCGAACCTGGGACCCTGGAGCTGTGAAGCAATAGTGCTAACCACTGTGCTGCAATGCCGCTCAGAGGGCGTGATAATCGTTAAGCCCTTCTGTTGTATAATTAGAGCCAGCCAGTTAGGTGCGGCTGGAGTGTAAACCAATAGCAAATTGCTGGTGCTGTGTAAATATTAGTTTTGTTTGACTCTCAAACTCATGTTAGACTCTTTGTTACCCTCTCAAACGTTATGGGGAAGTGGGCCTGGTGGAGAGCTCTTAGAGGGTCGGTTCCATTCTCTCGTTCAATCCCTGTCGCCCTGCAGGTTTATTTACATCCAAGTGCCTGTACAATTTCTTCCGGACATCATTCATCTCCATTTCCATTGTCCTCACAGGCAGAGAGTTCCTGGTTATTACAGCCTGCTGTGTTAAACAGTTCATCCTCACACCCCATCAGCATCTACTGCCCAAATTCAACAATCTGTATCTCCCAGTCCTTGTACCATTATCTAATGGGAACAGCTTTCCTTTATTTAGCTTATCTGACACTACCTATGCACTAATAGACAGAGCCACCCGGAATATAAACCTAGCCAGTGAATCAATACATGGATCATGAGGAGGCAGAAACGGATAAAAAAAATACTCCTGCAAATATCTGTTCTTTCTCTGGGTCCATGTTCCACGTGTTCTGTCTCTCTGGGTCCATGTTCCACGTGTTCTGTCTCTCTGGGTCCATGTTCCATGTGTTCTGTCTCTCTGGGTTCATGTTCCACGTGTTCTGTCTCTCTGGGTCCATGTTCCGTGTGTTCTGTCTCTCGGTCCATGTTTCATGTGTTCTGTCTCTCTGGGTACATGTTCCACGTGTTCTGTCTCTCTGGGTCCATGTTCCACGTGTTCTGTCTCTCTGGGTCCATGTTTCACGTGTTCTGTCTCTCTGGGTCCATGTTCCACGTGTTCTGTCTCTCTGGGTCCATGTTCCGTGTGTTCTCTCTCTCTAGGTCCATATTTCACATGTTCTGTCTCTCTGGGTCCATGTTCCATGTGTTCTGTCTCTCTGGGTCCATGTTTCATGTGTTCTGTCTCTCTGGGTCCATGTTTCGTGTGTTCTGTCTCTCTGGGTCCATGTTTCGCATGTTCTGTCTCTCTGGGTCCATTTTTCGTGTGTTCTGTCTCTCTGGGTCCATGTTTCGCGTGTTCTGTCTCTCTGGGTCCATGTTTCGCGTGTTCTGTCTCTCTGGGTCCATGTTTTGCGTGTTCTGTCTCTCTGGGTCCATGTTCTGATGTGTTGATCTCTCTGTCTATCTCACTCCTGCCTGGCTCGTGCCCCACCCCTCTCCATATATGAAGTTGTTTCTCTCTGTTTCAGTATTGGGAAAACAGGAAGAAGTTTTCAATTCCACGAGACTGGACCCAGACCGGTGCGAGAGCTGCTATGGGGCAGAGTCCGAGGACATGAAGTGAGTGTTACTGATCAGTTCTTGTGACTTGAGGAAGAGAGAGTGAGTGAGTGAAAGAAATCCTCTTCATGCTGGGGTCAAGGGGGATCTTGTGTCCAAACCCTGGGGCTGAACTACACTCAGGCTGGCGAGGAGGATTAACTGACAAACTCGTTCCTGGTTACCGTCCTCTCCTTGATATCGGGCCAGGACTGCGCTTTGCTGTGTTTTTGCTGTGTGTGAGTGGGTAAACGAATGGCAGATGCAGTATAATGTGGAGAAATATGAGGTTATCCACTTTGGTAGCAAAAACGAGAAGGCAGACTATTATCTGAATGGCCATAAATTAGGTGAGGGGAATGTGCACGAAGACCTGGGTGTCCTTGTGCACCAGTCGCTGAAGGTAAGCATGCAGGTACAGCAGGTGGTAAAGAAGGCTAATGGTATGCTGGCCTTTTTAAAGTTTTTCCAATTAAGGGGCAATTTAGCATGGCCAATCCACATACCCTGCACATCTTTGGGTTGTGGGGGTACGACCCTCTCAGGCACAGGGACAATATGCAAACTCCACACAGACAGTGATCCGGAGCTGGGATCAAAGCCGGGTTCTCAGTGCCATGAGGCAGCAGTGCTAACCACTGTATGTTGGCCTTCACGGCGAGAGGATTGGAGTACAGGAGCAGGGATGTCTTGCTGCAATTATACAGGAGCCTTGGTGAGGCCACACCTGGAATACTGTGTACAGTTTGGGTCTCCTTATCTGAGGAAGGATCTTCTTGCTCCAGAGGGAGCACAGCGAAGGTTTACCAGACTGATTCCTGAGATGGCGGGACTGGCGTATGAGGAGAGATTGAGTCGGTTAGGATTGTATTCGCTGGAGTTTAGAAGAAACCCGTGGAATTACTTTTCTAAATAAATTTCAGTGCCCAATTCTTTTTTACTGTTTTAATAAAAAGATATGGCCAATCCACCTACGCTGCACAACTTTGGGTTGTGGGGGTGAGACCCACGCAGACACGGGGAGAATGTGCAAACTCCACACGGATAGTGACCCGGGGCCAGGATCGAACCTGGGACCTCGGCGCCGTGAGGCAGCAGTGCTAACCACTGCGCTACCGTGCTGCCCGTTACGATGCTTTAAAAAAAATCCCATTGCTGAACTGTTGGATGAGAACGTGAAATGTGAGCAGAGATGTTGGAATTGCACGGGACAGGACAGGTTAACCTAAAACTGAGGAACAGCACTGGGTTCAAACAGGAGTCCCATCATTCCTCCCACCGGCCAACACTGCCCAGTGAAGGGGCTCCTGGGTAAAGACAAACATTTCTGTGTGTTTGACTCTGTCGCCTCCACGCACTTGGATCAATTGTTTGAACCATTTGGAAGTTGGAGACCAATCTGGATTATTTTTTATTTTTATTCGATGTACCTGCCACTCAGACCCGCAGGAAGTCCGAAGCTGGGCTGCCAGACCGGGGGCTATTCTCCTTCCAGACCCCGCTTGCCCACCTTCCGCTGCCAGTACTGCAGTCACCGAGCCATTCTGGCAGCAGGCCGCCGGACATTTACAAGCTTCTGTGCCCTGGTGCACAGGTTGGGCACCACTGGGATATTCACTCCGATACTTTCCACGGTCTTACCATTCGTAGTGTAATCCTTTGCCATGTTGCAATCCCCAAGCGCATAACATCACTTGGCACTGCTCTCCCCACCTGACCAGTCCATTGATATCCTCCCGCAGTCTGTGACTCTCCCCCCGCAGTCTGTGACTCTCCCCCCGCAGTCTGTGACTCTCCCCCCGCAGTCTGGGGTATTCCTCCTGACTATTGATCACCCCACCAATTTTCATGTCTTCCGTGAACGTTTTGATCATACCTCTTACATTTCAGTGCAGATGATTAATGTGCAGCACAAATAACAAGGACCCCAGCACCAAGCCCTGCGAATCCCACTGGAAACAGATTTCCAGTCACAGGAACATCCCTCTACCGTCGCCTTCTGCTTCCTGCCTCTCAGCCAATTCTGCTTCCAATGTGACACTTTTCCTTGTACCCCCGGGACCTTAATTTCTTGACCAATCTGCCATGGGTAACACAGTGGTTAGCACTGTTGCTTTACAGCGTCAGGGTCCCAGGTTCGATTTCCGGCTTGGGTCACTGTCTGTGCGGAGTCTGCACATCCTCCCCGTGTCTGCGTGGGTTTCCTCCGGGTACTCCGGTTTCCTCCCACAGTCCAAAGACGTGCAGGTTAGGTGGATTGGCCATGATAAATTGCCCTTAGTGAGCAAAAATGTTAGGAGGAGTTATTGGGTTACGGGGATAGGGTGGAAGTGAGGGCTTAAGTGGGTCGCTGCAGACTCGATGGGCCGAATGGCCTCCTTCTGCACTGTATGTTCCATGTTCTTTAATTCCACCTGCACTTTTTACACTCCTGCAGGGACTCTGCAGTTTTGAGTCTTTCGCATCAGCAATAAGCTTCTCTTTTTCACTCGATCCTGACCTTTATGTCCCTGGACATTCCGGGTTCTCTGCCCTTTGTCTTTACAGGAAAACACTTGCCCTGCACTCTCGCTGTCTCCTCTTGCCCTGCACTCTCGCTGTCTCCTCTTGCCCTGCACTCTCGCTGTCTCCTCTTGCCCTGCACTCTCGCTGTCTCCTCTTGCCCTGCACTCTCGCTGTCTCCTCTTGCCCTGCACTCTCGCTGTCTCCTCTTGTCCTGCACTCTCGCTATCTCCTCTTGCCCTGCACTCTCGCTGTCTCCTCTTGCCCTGCACTCTCGCAATCTCCTCTTGCCCTGCACTCTCGCTGTCTCCTCTTGCCCTGCACTCACGCTGTCTCCTCTTGCCCTGCACTCTCGCTATCTCCTCTTGCCCTGCACTCTCGCTATCTCCTCTTGCCCTGCACTCTCGCTGTCTCCTCTTGCCCTGCACTCACGCTGTCTCCTCTTGCCCTGCACTCACGCTGTCTCCTCTTGCCCTGCACTCACGCTGTCTCCTCTTGCCCTGCACTCTCGCTGTCTCCTCTTGCCCTGCACTCACGCTGTCTCCTCTTGCCCTGCACTCTCGCTGTCTCCTCTTGCCCTGCACTCACGCTGTCTCCTCTTGCCCTGCACTCACGCTGTCTCCTCTTGCCCTGCACTCTCGCTGTCTCCTCTTGCCCTGCACTCACGCTGTCTCCTCTTGCCCTGCACTCTCGCTATCTCCTCTTGTCCTGCACTCTCGCTGTCTCCTCTTGCCCTGCACTCACGCTGTCTCCTCTTGCCCTGCACTCTCGCTATCTCCTCTTGCCCTGCACTCTCGCTGTCTCCTCTTGCCCTGCACTCTCGCTATCTCCTCTTGCCCTGCACTCTCGCTGTCTCCTCTTGCCCTGCACTCTCGCTATCTCCTCTTGCCCTGCACTCTCGCTGTCTCCTCTTGCCCTGCACTCTCGCTATCTCCTCTTGCCCTGCACTCTCGCTATCTCCTCTTGCCCTGCACTCTCGCAATCTCCTCTTGCCCTGTACTCTCGCTGTATCCTCTTGCCCTGTACTCTCGCAATCTCCTCTTGCCCTGCACTCTCGCTATCTCCTCTTGCCCTGTACTCTCGCTGTATCCTCTTGCCCTGTACTCTCGCAATCTCCTCTTGCCCTGCACTCTCGCTGTCTCCTCTTGCCCTGTACTCTCGCAATCTCCTCTTGCCCTGCACTCTCGCTGTCTCCTCTTGCCCTGCACTCTCGCTGTCTCCTCTTGCCCTGCACTCTCGCAATCTCCTCTTGCCCTGCACTCTCGCTGTCTCCTCTTGCCCTGCACTCTCGCAATCTCCTCTTGCCCTGCACTCTCGCTATCTCCTCTTGCCCTGCACTCTCGCTGTCTCCTCTTGCCCTGCACTCTCGCTATCTCCTCTTGCCCTGCACTCTCGCATCTCCTCCCTAAAGGCCTCCCACCCTCTGACACAGTTTTATCTGCAAGTTGAGTCCGGAAGACTGTAACGTGCCTAATTGCAAGATGAGGTTGCTCCAGTTTGTATTGGGTTTCACTGGAACATTGCGCAGGCTGAGGATGGACATGTGGATGTGAGAGCATGATGCTCAGTTGAAATGACAAGCAACAGAAAATGTTGGGGTCATGCTTGCTGACAGAGTGAAGGTGTCCTGAAAAGTGGTCACCCTATCTGCATTTCGTCTCCCAGTGTCGAGGAAACCCCATTGGGAGCAGCGAATATAGTCGACCAAATTGTAGGAGATGCAAGTGAATCACTGCTTCACCAGAAAGGAGTGTTTGAGCCTTAAGCCAGTGAGGAGGGAAGAACTGAAGGGTATTGCACCTTCAACGATTGCTTGAGATGGGGATGAAGGGTTGGGGGTGATGGAGGGAACAGTCCCTACGGAATGTTGGCAGGGGAGGTGAGGAGAAGATGTGTTTTGTGGTGGCATCATGTTGAAGTTGGTGGAACTTTCAGAGGCTGATCCTTTGAATTCGGAGACTGATGGGGTGAAAGGTGAACTTTGGTTAAGGAAAAGGCAGACATGTGCAAAGCGCTGTTTGAAAGGTGGTATCATCGGAACCGATGTGACGGAGACAGAGAAACTGGGAGAATTGGATGGAGTCCTTGCAGGAATTGGGTTGTGATGAGCTGTAGTCGAGGTAGCTGTGGGAGTCGGTGGGTTTGTAATTGATATTTGTGGTCAGTCTGTCACCAGATATGGAGACAGAGGTCAGGGAAGGGAGTGTCGGAGATGGACGATGTGAAGGTGAGAGAGGGGGGTGGAAATTGAATAACTTTTTCAGGTTCAGACAAGAGCGGGAAGCGGCAGCGATACAGTCACCGATGTAACGGAATTGTGGGAGAGGGTGTGAGTAGGACCAGAACAAGGAGTGTTCCAGGCCCCCCACAAGGGGTGTTCCAGACCCCACACAAGGGGTGTTCCAGGCCCCACACAAGGGGTGTTCCAGACCCCACACAAGGGGTGTTCCAGGCCCCACACAAGGGGTGTTCCAGACCCCACACAAGGGGTTATTTCTGCTCAAGTACATCACGTCAAACTCATCCACATTATATTTTACCCAGTCTTCCCACTTAACAGACTGTAAAAGTCCCCTGAAGTCTGCAATTATTCTCCTCACTATTTACTGCAGGGCAAAGTTTTGTATTGTTCACAAACCTGTGCTGTGCTCCCTATTTCCTATATCATTTATATATAACAAAACAACAATCCTAATACTGACCCCTGGACCTACTACATACATTCCACAAGACAGATAAATATTTGTTCACCGTGATGTTATCTCTTTTTGTTCCAAGTTATCGTCCAATTAATCCATACAATCCCTACAGTGCAGAAGGACATGGGGCCCATCCTGTCTGCACCAACCCTCCGAAAGAGCCCCCACCTCAGCACACTCCCCCACCCTATTCCGATAGCCCCACCTAACCTGCACTTTTTTAAAAAAGTATTTTTATTAAGGTTTTGCAGAATTTTTCATAATAAAACAGTAGTAACAATAATAACAAAACAAACTAGAGTGAACATTAACATAGTGCAAAAAGAGAATATACAATAACAATTAAATAGACATTACCCCACGCGACTCAGTCTTCCCACACCATCCCAATGAAGCACTCACACCCCACCCCCCTACGGATTGCTGCTGCTGTTAACATTTTAATTTTCCCCGAGAAAGTCGACGAACGGCTGCCACCGCCGAGAGAACCCCAGCGTAGACCCTCTTAAGGCAAACTTTATTTTCTCGAGGCTGAGAAACCCAGCCATGTCGTAACCCAAGTCTCTACACTCGGGGGCTTCGAGTCCCTCCACATTAATACAATCCGTCTCCGGGCTACCCGGGAGGCAAAGGCCAAGACGTCGTCGGCCACTTTCGCCTCCTGAACTTCGGGTCTTCTGACACTCCAAAGATCGCTATCTCTGGACTCGCACCACCCGTGTGTTAAGCACCTTGGACATTGCCCTTGCGAACCCTTGCCAGAACTCGCTAAGCTCCGGGCATGCCCAAAACATGTGGACATGGTTTGCAGGGCTGCCCTTGCACCTCACACAACTGCCTTCTACCCCCAAACAACTTGCTCATTCTCGCTGCTGTCATGTGTGCCCGGTGGACCATCTTAAATTGAATTAGACTGAGCCTGGCACATGAGGAGGAATTAACCCTGCCCAGGACCTCTGCCCACAGACCCGCTTCCAACTCCTCACCTAACTCCTCCTCCCACTTGCCCTTGAGCTCCTCAACCGGGGTTTCCTCCGCCTCCTGTAGTTCCTGGTAGATATCATTTGGACTCCCAAAAAGAGCCTTCCCCTCCCCCACCCTGGTGACGGAGACCACCCTGTCCTGTATCCTCAGCGTCGGAAAGGCCGCTACCTGTTTTTTTCAGGAACGCTCGTACTTGCAGATATTTAAAGGCGTTTCCTGGCGCCAGATTAAATTTGTCCTCTAGCACCTTCAAACTGGGAAAGCTTCCGTCTATGAACAGATCTCCCATCCTTCTGATGCCTGCCCTCTGCCAGCTCTGGAACCCACCATCCATCCTACCCGGGACAAACCTGTGGTTGTTGCATACTAACCCACACATCTTTGGACTGTGGGAGGAAACCGGAGCACTCGGAGGAAACCCACGCAGACACTGGGAGAACGTGCAGATTCCACACAGACAGTCACCCGAGGCTGGAATTGAATCCAGATCCCTGGCACTGTGAGGCAGCAGTGCTAACCACTGTACCACCGTACTGCTCGTGCTCGTCCTATCTGCTTTCATCTTCCACAAGTCTTTATCAAATTCTTTTTGTGAGTCCAAATATACAGCATCAACCCTGTATGTTGACCAACCACATCTGTTACTTCCTTTGTGACGACCGATGCAGAGTGATCCTCGGAGTAATGTTCCAGAGTGTGCTCCACAGGGATTGGAGAGACTCCCAAAGTTTGTCCTTTCCAGCTGGCGACTGTGCTGCAGGCACTCCCGTCTGTTATTGCAAACATGGTGCACTGTTCCTGTGATTATCTGCTGTAACACGCGTGCTGGCTGTTTCTGTACAGGTGCTGTAACACACGTGCTGACTCTCTATACAGGTGCTGTAACACGCGTGCTGACTTTCTATACAGGTGCTGTAACACGCGTGCTGACAGTTTCTGTGCTGGTGCTGTAACACGTGTGCTGACTTTCTATACAGGTGCTGTAACATGCATGCTGATTGTTTCTATACAGGTGCTGTAACACGTGTGCTGATTGTTTCAATACAGGTGCTGTAATCTACATGTTGATTGGTTTAACCAGGTCAGTCAAGGCAGCCTTGAGGAGGAGTTTATAGAATGTATCCGCGATAGTTTCCTCGAACAGTATGTAATGGAACCTACGAGGGAACAAGCGGTCCTAGATCTGGTCCTGTGTAGCCATGATGTGGAGATGCCGGCGTTGGACTGGGGTGAGCACAGTACGAAGTCTTACAACACCAGGTTAAAGTCCAACAGGTTTGTTTCGATGTCACTAGCTTTCGAAGCGCTGCTCCTTCCTCACCTGAGGAAGGAGCAGCGCTCCGAAAGCTAGTGACATCGAAACAAACCTGTTGGACTTTAACCTGGTGTTGTAAGACTTCGTACTGTGGTCCTGTGTAATGAGACAGGATTGATTCAGGATCTCATAGTTAGGGATCCTCTCGGAAGGAGCGATCACAATATGGTGGAATTTAAAATACAGATGGAGGGTGAGAAGGTAAAATCAAGCACTAGTGTTTTGTGCTTAAACAAAGGAGATTACAATGGGATGAGAGAAGAACTAGCTGAGGTAGACTGGGAGCAAAGACTTTATGGTGAAACAGTTGAGGAACAGTGGAGAACCTTCCAAGTGATTTTTCACAGTGCCCAGCAAAGGTTTATACCAACGAAAAGGAAGGATGGTAAAGAGGGAAAATCGACCGTGGATATCTAAGGAAATAAGGGAGAGTATCAAATTGAAGGAAAAAACATACAAAGTAGCAAAGATCAGTGGGAGGCTAGAGGACTGGGAAATCTTTAGGGGGCAACAGAAAGCTACTAAAAAAGCTATAAAGAAGAGTAAGATAGATTATGAGAGTAAACTTGCTCAGAATATAAAAACAGATAGTAAAAGTTTCTACAAATACATAAAACAAAAAAGAGTGGCTAAGGTAAATATTGGTCCTTTAGAGGATGAGAAGGAAGATTTAATAATGGGAGATGAGGAAATGGCTAAGGAACTGAACAGGTTTTTTGGGTCGGTCTTCACAGTGGAAGACACAAATAACATGCCAGTCACTGATGGAAATGAGGCTATGACAGGTGAGGACCTTGAGAGGATTGATATCACCAAGGAGGTAGTGATGGGCAAGCTAATGGGGCTAAAGGTAGACAAGTCTCCTGGCCCTGATGGAATGCATCCCAGAGTGCTAAAAGAGATGGCTAGGGAAATTGCAAATGCACTAGTGATAATTGACCAAAATTCACTAGACTCTGGGGTGGTCCCGGCGGATTGGAAATTAGCAAACGTGACACCACTGTTTAAAAAAGGAGGTAGGCAGAAAGCGGGTAATTATAGGCCAGTGAGCTTAACTTCGGTAGTAGGGAAGATGCTGGAATCTATCATCAAGGAAGAAATAGCGAGGCATCTGGATGGAAATTGTCCCATTGGACAGACGCAGCATGGGTTCATAAAGGGCAGGTCGTGCCTAACTAATTTAGTGGAATTTTTTGAGGACATTAACAGTGCGGTAGATAACGGGGAGCCAATGGATGTGGTATATCTGGATTTCCAGAAAGCCTTTGACAAGGTGCCACACAAAAGGTTGTTGCATAAGATAAAGATGCATGACATTAAGGGGAAAGTAGTAGCATGGATAGAGGATTGGTTAATTAATAGAAAGCAAAGAGTGGGGATTAATGGGTGTTTCTCTGGTTGGCAATCAGTAGCTAGTGGTGTCCCTCAGGGATCAGTGTTGGGCCCACAACTGTTCACAATTTACATAGATGATTTGGAGTTGGGGACCAAGTGCAATGTGTCCAAGTTTGCAGACGACACTAAGATAAGTGGTAAAGCAAAAAGTGCAGAGGATACTGGAAGTCTGCAGAGGGATTTGGATAGGCTAAGTGAATGGGCTAGGGTCTGGCAGATGGAATACAATGTTGACAAATGTGAGGTTATCCATTTTGGTAGGAATAACAGCAAAAGGGATTATTATTTAAATGATAAAATATTAAAACATGCTGTTGTGCAGAGAGACCTGGGTGTGCTAGTGCATGAGTCGCAGAAAGTTGGTTTTCAGGTGCAACAGGTGATTAAGAAGGCAAATGGAATTTCATCCTTCATTGCTAGAGGGATGGAGTTTAAGACTAGGGAGGTTATGCTGCAATTGTATAAGGTGTTAGTGAGGCCACACCTGGAGTATTGTGTTCAGTTTTGGTCTCCTTACTTGAGAAAGGACGTACTGGCGCTGGAGGGTGTGCAGAGGAGATTCACTAGGTTAATCCCAGAGCTGAAGGGGTTGGATTATGAGGAGAGGTTGAGTAGACTGGGACTGTACTCGTTGGAATTTAGAAGAATGAGGGGGGATCTTATAGAAACATATAAGATTATGAAGGGAATAGCTAGGATAGATGCGGGCAGGTTGTTTCCACTGGCGGGTGAAAGCAGAACTAGGGGGCATAGCCTCAAAATAAGGGGAAGTAGATTTAGGACTGAGTTTAGGAGGAACTTCTTCACCCAAAGGGTTGTGAATCTATGGAATTCCTTGCCCAGTGAAGCAGTAGAGGCTCCTTCATTAAATGTTTTTAAGATAAAGATAGATAGTATTTTGAAGAATAAAGGGATTGAGGGTTATGGTGTTCGGGCCGGAAAGTGGAGCTGAGTCCACAAAAGATCAGCCATGATCTCATTGAATGGTGGAGCAGGCTCGAGGGGCCAGATGGCCGACTCCTGCTCCTAGTTTTTATGTTCTTATATGTTCTTATGTAACACGCGTGCTGATTGTTTCTGTACAGGTGCTATAACACGCGTGCTGGCTGTTTCTGTATAGGTGCTGTAACAAGCGTGTTGAATTTCTGTGGCGGTGCTGTAACACGTGCTGGCTGTTTCTGTCCAGGTGCTGTAACACGTGTGCTGATGTGCGCGAGGCCTATAGACGGAAAGGTTGGGCATTCAAGAACGCAGACACCATTGAGCAGTGCATGAGAGAAGGATTCACCCAGAAATTACAGGAACAGAAGAATGAGGGCTGCCAGGTGTACGGATTCCTGGAGGTCAATAAGGTGAGTCTGTGGGAGATGTCGGTTACTCGGGATGGCCACTGCAGTGCTTGTGGTTAATGTCAGTGATGTTTTCCCCACTAGCTCCTATCTTTCTGTTTCTCATTGATCAGGTGGCTGGGAATTTCCACTTCGCTCCTGGGAAAAGCTTTCAGCAATCACACGTCCATGGTAAGAGGAAGCATCAAATTCTCCCAAAGTTTGTTGGGGTGGGAGACGTGTGTAGATGTGCGGGTCGCAGGGAAGGTGGGGGAGGGTCGCAGGGAAGGTGGCGGAGGGTTGCAGGGAAGATATTATGTCACGTTTTGAGAGACACAGAGAGAGGATTGGGAACGGAATTTCAAGTCCAGGGCCGTGATACCTAGGGGTGCTTCTGCCGGTGGTGGGACAATTAAAATTGGGAATGCACTTGACTAGAGGTTGGAATGAAGTACAGAGATTTCAGAGTGTTGGAGTTTAGAGCAATGAGGAAGGGCGAGTCTATGGCTGGATTAGAACAAAATGATAATTTTCAAATTGAACCATTGCTACCCCAGGAGCCAGTGTAGGTTATACAAACAGACAAATTCGGAGCCATTTGCCCCCTCGAGCTTGCTCCTTTTGATAAGATCGTGGCTGATCTAATTGTGGCCCTAACACCACATCACACCTCCCCTCAATAACTTTTGACTCCCTTGTCAGTCAAGAATCTGCCGTTGAGATTTCCAATGACACAGCCTCCATCCCTCTGGGGCAAGAGAGTTTCACAGACCCTCAACCCTCGCAAACAAAATTCTCTCTGCCTCCATTTTAAATGGGAGCCCTAATTATTGTGTCTTCCACAAGGGACATACCCCTCAGCATCCACCCTCCCAAGTACCTGGAAAATCTTAGATGTTCCAACGAAATCGGAAGTTGCTCTTCTGAGCTCCAATGGATACAGGCCCAGCCCGTCCAACCTTTCCTCATAAGGTACGCCCCCAGCCCCAAGCCCCCCAGACCCCACCCCAGCCCAGCCCCGGAACCTTCTCCGAATTGCTTCCAATGTAGTTTTGTCCTTTAAAAGGGAGACCAAAACTTAAACATCCTCTAGGTGTGGTCTTGTCAATACTCTGTACAACTGCTGTCAAATATCTGTACTTTTATATTCCGTTCCCCTTACAATGAATGACAACATCTATTTGCCTTGCTAATCACTTGCCATACCTACATAGTAACCTTATGTGATTTATGGAACAAAGACCCAGATACCACAGCACCGCAAGAGTTCTTCAATCTCTCCCCATTTATTTATTATAAATTCAGAGTACCCAATTATTTTTTTTCCCCAATTAAGGGGCAATTTAGTGTGGCCAATCCACCTACCCTGCACATCTTTGGGTTGTGGGGGCGAAACCCACGCAGACACGGGGAGAATGTGCAAACTCCACACGGACAGTGACCCAGGGCCGGGATTGAACCCGGGCCCTCGGCGCCGTGAGGCAGCAGTGCTAACCGCTCCACCACCGTACCGCCCCTGAGGCAGCAGTGCTAACCGCTCCGCCACCGTACCGCCCCTGAGGCAGCAGTGCTAACTGCTCTGCCACCGTGCCACCCCTGAGGCAGCAGTGCTAACCGCTCCGCCACCGTGCCGCCCCTGAGGCAGCAGTGCTAACCACCGCCACCGTACCGCCCCTGAGGCAGCAGTGCTAACCACCGCCACCGTACCGCCCCTGAGGCAGCAGTGCTAACTGCTCTGCCACCGTGCCGCCCCTGAGGCAGCAGTGCTAACCACCGCCACCGTACCGCCCCTGAGGCAGCAGTGCTAACCGCTCCGCCACCGTGCCGCCCCTGAGGCAGCAGTGCTAACCGCTCCGCCACCGTGCTGCCCCTGAGGCAGCAGTGCTAACCACCGTACCGCCCCTGAGGCAGCAGTGCTAACCGCTCCGCCACCGTGCTGCCCCTGAGGCAGCAGTGCTAACCACCGTACCGCCCCTGAGGCAGCAGTGCTAACCGCTCCGCCACCGTGCTGCCCCTGAGGCAGCAGTGCTAACCGCTCCGCCACCGTGCCGCCCCTGAGGCAGCAGTGCTAACCGCTCCGCCACCGTACCGCCCCTGAGGCAGCAGTGCTAACCGCTCCGCCACCGTACCGCCCGTGAGGCAGCAGTGCTAACCGCTCCGCCACCGTGCCGCCCCTGAGGCAGCAGTGCTAACCGCTCCGCCACCGTACCGCCCCTGAGGCAGCAGTGCTAACCGCTCCGCCACCGTACCGCCCGTGAGGCAGCAGTGCTAACCGCTCCGCCACCGTACCACCCCTGAGGCAGCAGTGCTAACCGCTCCGCCACCGTACCGCCCCTGAGGCAGCAGTGCTAACCGCTCCGCCACCGTACCGCCCGTGAGGCAGCAGTGCTAACCGCTCCGCCACCGTGCTGCCCCTGAGGCAGCAGTGCTAACCCTCCCTCTATTTATTTAATATTCTGCTTTTCTATTCTTCCTGCCAATGTTCACATTTTCCCACCTTACCCTCCATTGGCAAATGTTTCCCCTCACTTAACCTATCTAAGCTACCCTTTCAGACTCTGTGTCCTCTTTACAACATCCATCCGATCCATCTTTGTGTAATCAGCAGGTTTTGTGACTTCCCTTCATCCCAGTCGTTGATATAAAATGTAAATAGTTTGGCCACCGCGATGGCATTCCACTCGTTACATCTTGCCAACCCGAAGATTACACATTTATACCCACTGTTTTTCCAGTTGGCTAACCAATCCTCTATCCATGCCAGGCCTGGCGAGCAGAGGGCCGGCCGGCCGGGCAGAGGGCCGGGCGGGCAGAGGGCCGGGCGGGCGGGCAGAGGGCCGGGCGGGCGGGCAGAGGGCCGGGCGGGCGGGCAGAGGGCCGGGCGGGCGGGCAGAGGGCCGGGCGGGCGGGCAGAGGGCCGGGCGGGCGGGCAGAGGGCCGGGCGGGCGGGCAGAGGGCCGGGCGGGCGAGCAGAGGGCCGGGCGGGCGGGCAGAGGGGCGGGCGGGCGGAGAGCCGGGCGGAGGGCCGGGCGGGCGGGCGGAGGGCCGGGCGGGCGGGCGGGCAGAGGGCCGGGCGGGCGGGCAGAGGGCCGGGCGGGCGGGCAGAGGGCCGGGCGGAGGGCCGGGCGGGCGGAGGGGCAGAGGGCCGGGCGGGCGGGCAGAGGGCCGGGCGGGCGGGCAGAGGGCCGGGCGGGCGGGCAGAGGGCCGGGCGGGCGGGGGGCCGGGCGGGTGGGCGGGCGGGCGGAGGGCCGGGCGGGCGGAGGGTCGGGCGGGCGGAGGGGCAGAGGGCCGGGCGGGCGGGCAGAGGGCCGGGCGGGCGGAGGGCCGGGCGGGCGGAGGGCCGGGCGGGCGGGCGGGCGGAGGGCCGGGCGGGCGGAGGGCCGGGCGGGCGGGCGGGCAGAGGGCCGGGCGGGCGGGCGGGCAGAGGGCCGGGCGGGCGGGCGGGCGGAGGGCCGGGCGGGCGGGCGGAGGGCCGGGCGGGCGGAGGGGCAGAGGGCCGGGCGGGCGGAGAGCTGGGCGGGCGAGCGCGACTTGATGCGAGATAGGATATTGTAGCAGAGTTTGGGTGAGCTTGTGTGTAAAAGTAAGAAGGGCATGAATTAGGGTTTTAGCAGCTGAGCGGAGACAGGTGTAGGTGAGCGATGTTGCAGAGATCGCAGTCTTGGTTCGTATGCTCAC
Organism: Scyliorhinus torazame; assembly: GCF_047496885.1. Lineage (NCBI taxonomy): Eukaryota > Metazoa > Chordata > Chondrichthyes > Carcharhiniformes > Scyliorhinidae > Scyliorhinus > Scyliorhinus torazame. Next base: position 50,643 of record NW_027308797.1, read on the forward strand.
CTTGGGGTCCGATAGCTCACTGAAGTTGTGACCAGTCTGTTCAGCCTCCAAGAGTTGCCGGGTTGAAGGAAGGAGTTGGTATCGGGGGGCTTGGCTTTCCCAATACTTAATTAGGACATTTTGTCTATGCAGGTGAGCAAAGTGCCAAATGAGAGAGCAGAATGTTGGAGTTGGGTGTTGTCAGTATACCTGATGTGTTTGATGTTGCTGTGGAGAACCATATTGATGGGATATAAGAGGCGCCTAGGAATAGATTTTTGGGGAACACCAGAAGGATTGGTGTGGCAGTGGGAAGAGAAGACCTTACAGAGAGGTTTCTAGCTATGATTGGATAGAGGATTGGAAACGGGGAAGTGTAGTCAGTCCAAACAGCAAGATGAAAGATATTGGACGAGGGTGGTCTGGGCAGCAATGTTAAAGGCTGCAGACAGGATAAGGAGGGATAGTTTGCCGTTGTCACAGACACGTAGGTTGCCATTTGTGACTTTGATAAGGGCTGTTTTATGTACCGGGGCAGGTTCAAAGATGGGGCTTTGGAAAGATGGATATGGATTTAGGAGATGACAGCACATTCGCAGAGTGAGGAGAGGAAAGAAAAGTTGGAGATGGAGTGCTAGTTTTCAGGAAGAGTTCAGAGCTGGATCTTTTGATGGGAGGAGAGAGAGAGAGAGGTGGTGATGGCAGATTTGAAGAAGGGAACAGCACCTGAGGAGAGACGACCATTTATAATATTGGATAACTTTGAAATTAGAAGAAGCTGTTTGATAGGATCAAGAGAGCAGGAAATGTCTCGTGGATCAGACGACCTTTTGTAGAGATCACGAACGGAGATTGGTGAGAAACTAGAGAAATCTGCGAGTTCAGGGCGAGGGGGAATACTTACATTCCTGGCTGACCTTGCAATACTGGGACGTTTTAGCGACAAGACTGTAGTCCAGTCACGTTTGATGGCAAACGATTAAAGCAGTTGTCTGCTATATCCTTTCAAGTCAGTTTACCCTTGGACTTTAGGGAGTGGAGATGTGGGCAGTATCAGGAGAAGCAAGCAGATTTAAACAGAGTAAATATTTTACTGGGGATGACTGCATCAGTAGTGGAAGTGAGGGTGTGATTGAACCAATCGACAGTGTAGAAATAACTTGCGAAATGGAGAGCTAAAGGTTGGGCAGTGTTTTTTTTCCCTGGGGTGGACACAGAAGGAAGTATATTTAGAAAAGGATTACCGTGATGCATATTAAATATGGACTTGGCAATATGGTCCAAGCTGCTGAGGCTGGACATTTTCAGGTATTTTTACACCTGTATGAATCTGCCTTCATTTACCAAGATATAGTCGCGTTTTCTGTGTGATTGCTCTGTGATACTTCCCTACTTTTAAAAATTGTTTCTTTTCTTCCTTGCAGTCCATGCTGTTGAGAGTAAGTGACTAATTCTCAATTCCATTCCCTTCTACTTGCCTTAGTTCTCCACATCTTTTGCTGGAATGCCTGTGAATGCCTTTCTGCTAAAGCCCATTTGCTCTGTTTAGTTCCAGCGCGTGCTATGTGTTAATCACAATGTTGCATGAATCGACATGTGATGGTAATTCAGTAAAGATAAATGGGTAGGTAGATTAATTTTATTGTGTCATTGACCTGAAAATCACCAGCAGGAGCAATAATGACTCTTAAGAGAGAAGCTGGGAGAAGATCCTGTCTAACACTGGGGTACTGGGATATAGGCCTGACACTGTACAGCACTCAGGTACAATATTGCAGCGTAAAAGCAAATTACTGCAGATGCTGGAATCTGAAACAAAACCCGAGAATACTGGGCAATCTCAGCAGGTCCGACAGCCTCTCTCTCTCTCTCTCTCTCTCTCTCTCTCTCTCCAGACCCATCCCCACCAGTACTGTACCCCAGTATTATACAGTGACAGACCCATCCCCACCAGTACTGTATCCCAGTGTGATAGTGTGATAGAGTCATCCAGTCTCAAAATGTTAACTTGCTTTTCTCTCTCTCTCTCTCTCTCCAGAGAGAGAGAGAGAGAGAGAAAAGCAAGTTAACATTTTGAGACTGGATGACTCTTTGTCCAAGCTGGAGTTACTGTACTAGGACACAGCACTAGTCAGTACAGATCTCCACTGTATACCGCAGGTGCGAAACTGATAGGGACAGGTTTATAACTGGAACAATGGGATACAGTACTGGTGGGGACGGGTCTGTCACTGTATAACACCGGGGTACAGTACTGGTGGGGACGGGTCTGTCACTGTATAACACCGGGGTACAGTACTGGTGGGGACGGGTCTGTCACTGTATAACACTGGGGTACAGTACTGGTGGGGACGGGTCTGTCACTGTATAACACTGGGTTACAGTACTGGTGGGGATGGGTCTGTCACTGTATAGCACTGGGGTACAGTACTGGTGGGGACGGGTCTGTCACTGTATAACACCGGGGTACAGTACTGGTGGGGACGGGTCTGTCACTGTATAACACCGGGGTACAGTACTGGTGGGGACGGGTCTGTCACTGTATAACACTGGGGTACAGTACTGGTGGGGACGGGTCTGTCACTGTATAACACCGGGGTACAGTACTGGTGGGGACGGGTCTGTCACTGTATAACACTGGGGTACAGTACTGGCGGGGACGGGTCTGTCACTGAATAACACTGGGGTACAGTACCGGTGGGGACGGGTCTGTCACTGTATAACACTGGGGTACAGTACTGGTGGGGACGGGTCTGTCACTGTATCACACTGGGATACAGTACTGGTGGGGACGGGTCTGTTACTGTATCACACTGGGGTACAGTACTGGTGGGGACGGGTCTGTCACTGTATAACACTGGGTTACAGTACTGGTGGGGATGGGTCTGTCACTGTATAACACTGGGTTATAGTACTGGTGAGGACGGGTCTGTCACTGTATCACACTGGGGTACAGTACTGGTGGGGACGGGTCTGTCACTGTATAACACTGGGGTACAGTACTGGTGGGGACGGGTCTGTCACTGTATAGCACTGGGGTACAGTACTGGTGGGGACGGGTCTGTCACTGTATAACACTGGGATACAGTACTGGTGGGGACGGGTCTGTCACTGTATCACACTGGGGTACAGTACTGGTGGGGACGGGTCTGTCACTGTATAACACTGGGGTACAGTACTGGTGGGGACGGGTCTGTCACTGTATCACACTGGGGTACAGTACTGGTGGGGACGGATCTGTCACTGTATAACACTGGGGTACAGTACTGGTGGGGACGGGTCTGTCACTGTATACCACTGGGGTACAGTACTGGTGGGGACGGGTCTGTCACTGTATCACACTGGGGTACAGTACTGGTGGGACGGGTCTGTCACTATCACACTGGGATACAGTACTGGTGGGGATGGGTCTGTCACTCTATAATACTGGGGTACAGTACTGGTGGGGATGGGTCTGTCACTGTATAACACTGGGGTACAGTACTGGTGGGGACGGGTCTGTCACTGTATAACACTGGGATACAGTACTGGTGGGGACGGGTCTGTCACTGTATAACACTGGGGTACAGTACTGGTGGGGACGGGTCTGTCGCTGTATAACACTGGGGTACAGTACTGGTGGGGCTGGGGCTGTCACTGTATAACACTGGGGTATAGTACTGGTGGGGACGGGTCTGTCACTGTTTAACACTGGGGTACAGTACTGGTGGGGACGGGTCTGTCACTGTTTAACACTGGGGTACAGTACTGGTGGGGACGGGTCTGTCACTGTATAACACTGGGGTACAGTACTGGTGGGGACGGGTCTGTCACTGTGTAACACTGGAGTACAGTACTGGTGGGGACGGGTCTGTCACTGTATAACACTGGGATACAGTACTGGTGGGGACGGGTCTGTCACTGTATAACACTGGGGTACAGTACTGGTGGGGACGGGTCTGTCACTGTATAACACTGGGGTACAGTACTGGTGGGGACGGGTCTGTCACTGTATAACACTGGGGTACAGTACTGGTGGGGACGGGTCTGTCACTGTATAACACTGGGGTACAGTACTGGTGGGGACGGGTCTGTCACTGTTTAACACTGGGGTACAGTACTGGTGGGGACGGGTCACACTGGGATTGGCACTGTGAGATAATAATGTGCATCACAACAGCCAGGGCTGATTCTCCGAATTTTGCAGATTGTGTTGAAGCAAACCAGTTAAGTTGAGGTTCTGGCCGTTCACGTCTATTGTTGTTTCTGTGTTTGTCTCACAACACTGAGTTTAGCTTTAATCTGCAAATTTCATCAACTTGCCTCGCTTCTGTAATTGCAGAAGGTGGAGGAGTCTGACTTGCTGTGTTACTGTGTATTACACTGACTGTCAAAGCCACTCCCTCTTCATCAAGGGACAACTTCATTGTGCTTTCCAATTTCCCCCCTTCCTTTCACTGCCTCAGTGGGTATTGGTTAATATTGACATTGCCAGAATCTGGGCAGTACTGCCCAATGGAACCATGCGACTGGTGTGTTGGAGTCTGGCTGGATCCAAGTCTCTGCTTCACTTCCTTGCAGGACGTTTGGGCTTTTACCAGATCAGCATCTTGAAGTTACTGCCTGTGCTGAGCTCACTCATCAGGTTAATTTGAGTTTAGTTTCAGTCGGTGGTCATCAATAACCCCTAGCCTGCTGTACCTGGGTGAGGCATGGGAGAAGGATCTCGAGTCAGTTTCTAACCGTGATTTCTCGGACTGTTTTGCCAGTGTTGTTACTAATGCTGTGGCTTTTGCTGCTGATGCCTGATTTCAGGAATATCCATGCATGTGTTGAATGATATTAGCAGCAGAGAATATTGGATATGAAATAACTCTTAAAATGGCTGCAAAAGTAACTAGTTTGCTTCTGTAAATTAATTAAACAGCTACCTTTCCATTTGAAAGAAAGACATTTGTTTAAAAATCACCTTGGTGATTGGACACTGGTTATGAGGACAGGTCTAGCCTCTGCTGGGTCATTGTATAATAATCTTTATTATTGTCACAAGTAGGCCTACATGAACACTGCAATGAAGTTACTGTGAAAACCCCCTAGTCACCACATTCCGGCACCTGTTCGGGTACACAGAGGGAGAATTCAGAATGTCCAATTCACCTAACAAGCACATCTTTCGGGACTGTGGGAGGAAACCCACGCAGACACGGGGAGAACGTGCAGACTGCGCACGAAGACAGTGACCCAGCAGGGAATTGTCCTGGGACCCTGGAGCTGTGAAGCAACAGTGCTAACCAGTGTTCCACCGTGGCGCCCATACCAGGACTGGTCGAGATCCCGCTAGGTCATTGGACACTGGTTACCAGACTGGTCGAGATCCCGCTCGGTCATTGGACACTGGTTACCAGGACTGATCGAAATCCCGCTCGGTCATTGGACACTGGTTACCAGGACTGGTCGAGATCCCGCTAGGTCATTGGACACTGGTTACCAGACTGGTCGAGATCCCGCTTGGCCATTGGACACTGGTTACCAGGCTGATCGAGATCCCGCTAGGTCATTGGACACTGGTTACCAGACTGGTAGAGATCCCGCTAAGTCATTGGACACTGGTTACCAGGACTGGTCAAGATCCCGCTAGGTCATTGGACACTGGTTACCAGACTGGTCGAGATCCCGCTAGGTCATTGGACACTGGTTACCAGACTGGTCGAGATCCCGCTAGGTCATTGGACACTGGTTACCAGGACTGGTCGAGATCCCGCTCGGTCATTGGACACTGGTTACCAGACTGGTAAAGATCCCACTAGGTCATTGGACACTGGTTACCAGACTGGTCGAGATCCCGCTAGGTCATTGGACACTGGTTACCAGACTGGTCGAGATCCCGCTAGGTCATTGGACACTGGTTACCAGACTGGTCGAGATCCCGCTAGGTCATTGGACACTGGTTACCAGGACTGATCGAGATCCCGCTAGGTCAGTGGACACTGGTTACCAGGACTGGTCGAGATCCAGCTAGGTCATTGGACACTGGTTACCAGACTGGTCGAGATCCCGCTAGGTCATTGGACACTGGTTACCAGACTGGTCGAGATCCCGCTAGGTCAGTGGACACTGGTTACCAGGACTGGTCGAGATCCAGCTAGGTCATTGGACACTGGTTACCAGACTGGTCGAGATCCCGCTAGGTCATTGGACACTGGTTACCAGACTGGTCGAGATCCCGCTAGGTCATTGGATAATTAACTCTGCAGAAGATTTTAGTAACCATCCTTATGTTTTATTGAAGATAATTGTTTCTTAGTAAATCAGGTTTTTAGATATTCCCCTTGGATGTGAGCGGGCTAGGGTAGCATTTGTTGCCCATCCCTACTTGCCCTTGAGAGTTGGTGATGAACCACCAGCTTTAATGACTGCAGTCGATGTGGTGAAGATAGACACGCAGAGTGCAGGTAGGAGAGGAGTTCCAGGAGTTTGACCCAGAAACCACTGCTCTCCAATCACTTTTGCGCTCGGTCTGTCTCATTCCACTGGAAGTTTCCCCCCCCCCCCCCCCCCCATTTGCTGGGCTCCTTGATGCCACTGTCAAGTGCTGCCTTGGACAGTCACTCACCTTTCCTCACCTCTGCCATTCAGCTCTTGTAGTCCAATGCCAGCATCATCAGCTCTTGTGACCCTGTCTGGACCAAGGCTGTAATGAGATCGGGAGTCAAATGGCCCTGGTGAAGCCCAAACTGTGCAGCAGTGAGCAGATTATTGCAGAGTAAGTTCTGCTTGATAAATGCTGTCAACGACTCCTTCCATCACTTGTGGATGGTCGGGTGTTGTCGTAGCTTTTGTGGACAGGACATATCTGGGTGGTTTTCATTGTTGGGTAGATGCTAATGCTGTAGCTGTCGTGGGACAGCTTGGCTAGGCGCACAGCTAGTTCATGAGCACCGTTCTTCAACACCACAGCCAGGATATTGTTGGGTGTGGCCCTTTCTCTATTGTGGGCCTTCAAACATTTATTGATATCACAGGCAATTAATCCCGTTTTCTGCAGAGTGAATTGCGAGGTGGTGAAAAACAGAAAGAGTCTGAGAGGCACCATGTGCTCGGCCCATTTGGCTGACGATGGTTGTAAATGCTGCAGCATTGTCTTGTGACGTGCTGGCTTCCCTCGTCATTGACGGGTTGTTCATGGAGCCTCCTCACTGAACTGTCCTCCCTTCATGGTAATGACAGTGTGAGCAATCTGCAACTATGAGATTGCAGATTGTGGTTTAATATAATTTTACTGCTGCTGATGATCCACAGCACCTCATGGATGCTCCGGTTTGAGCTAGTAGGTCTGTTCTGTGCCATTTAGCAGAGTAGTCATGTCACCCAACAACACTGAATCACACTCAGTGTTAACTCTCCTAATTTTGGCACAAGCCCCCCAAGTGTTTGACTGAGTTGGACGTTCCTTTGCCGTGTCCCGTGCTGAGGTCGTTGCCTGGTGTTCCATCTACTTTCATTCTTGTACTTTGTGGTAGCGGTTTGACTTGCTCGGCTATTTCAGAGGCAACTACATTGTTGTGGATCTGGAATTGTATATAGACCCTAAGGAAGAAAGGACTTTGGTGAACTGGATAAGTGATCACCATTACTTATATTGTATTTGCTTTTCATTCCTGATTTATTTAATTAACTGAATTAAAATTTCCCAGCTTCTATGGTGAGATCTGAATTCATGTCTCTGCATTATTACTCCAAGCTCCTGGTTTGGTAGTCTGGTAATATCACAGTTTACAGCGGTAACAGTAGCAGTAATTAAGAGCCCAGTAAGTTATTAACTCCTATTTTTAATTAATTCATCTTTTTTCTCCCCTTTTCTCTCTCAGTTCATGACCTGCAAACCTTTGGATTGGACAATGTAGGTATCGCTGCAATAGAACATCGAACATTACAGCGCAGTACAGGCCCTTCGGCCCTCTATGTTGCGCCGACCTGTGAAACCACTCTAAAGCCCATCTACACTATTCCCTTATTGTCCATATGTCTATCCAATGACCATTTGAATGCCCTTAATGTTGGCGAGTCCACTACTGTTGCAAACAGGCCATTCCACACCCTTACTACTCTCTAAGTAAAGAACCTACCTCTGACATCTGTCTGATATCTATGTCCCCTCGTGCTAGACATCACCATCCGAGGAAAAAGGCTCTCACTGTCCACCCTATCTAATCCTCTGATCATCTTGTATGCCTCAATTAAGTCACCTCTTAACCTTCTTCTCTCTAACGAAAACAGCCTCAAGTCCCTCAGCCTTTCCTCATAAGATCTTCCCTCCATACCAGGCAACATTCTGGTAAATCTCCTCTGCACCCTTTCCAATGCTTCCACATCCTTCCTATAATGCAGCGACCAGAATTGCACGCATTACTCCAACTGCGGCTGCACCAGAGTTTTGTACAGCTGCAACATGACCTCATGGCTCCGAAACTGAAACCTTTGTTTAACGTATTATAAACTGACTTCATGTTACACCTTAGACAGTACATCACGCAACTCCAATTAGTCTAGTATCTTCCTTAAAATTGCTTTGTGTTGAAATCATAAAACACATTTATAAAGAACAGTTTGCCGTCTCCACAAATAATGAACAGAGAAAATGTTTCACTTTCGAAGAGCCAGGAAGAAGTCTCTCAACACCAGGTTAAAGTCCAACAGGTTTATTTGAAATCACAAGCTTTCGGAGCACTGCTCCTTCATCAGGTGAAGTAGAGGCAGATTCACAATCAGAGCATGGATAGGAGAGACACAATTATAAGATATGGAATGTGAGTCTTTACAGGTCAACGAATCTTTACAGGGACAGTGAGTGGGAGTGGAGTGAGGGATAATCACAGGTAATCGAGGTGTGAATTGTCCCAAGCCAGGACAGTTGGAATTCTGCAGACTTGGGCAGTATGGTGGGAGTTACGTGTAATGTGACATGAACCCGAGATCCTGGTTGAGGCCATCCTCATATGTGCTGAACATGGCTACCAGATTCTGCCGTGTGTCTTGAAGGCTGCCTTGGAGAATGTTTACCTGAAGATCGGAGGCTGAATGTCCTTGACTGCTGAAGTGTTCCCCGACTGGAAGGGAACATTCCTGCCTGTTGTGCAGTGTCCGTTCATCTGTTGTTGGAGTGTCTGCATTGTCTCGCCAATGTACCACTAGCAGCACTGTGGGTGTACCTACACCACATGGACTGTTCAAGGAGGCAGATCACCACCACCTTCTCCAGCACATTTAGGGATGGACAATGCTAACCACCACTGACATGGTGGTCACTGATAAGGGGCAGCACGGTAGCCTTGTGGATAGCACAATTGCTTCACAGCTCCAGGGTCCCAGGTTCGATTCTGGCTTGGGTCACTGTCTGTGTGGAGTCTGCACGTTCTCCCCGTGTATGCGTGGGTTTCCTCCCACAATCCAAAGATGTGCAGGTTAGGTGGATTAGCCATGCTAAATTGCCCTAAGTGTCCAAAATTGCCCTTAGTGTTGGGTGGGATTACTGGGTTATGGGGATAGGGTGGAGGTGTGGGCTTGGGTAGGGTGCTCTTTCCAAGAGCTGGTGCAGACTCGATGGCCTCCTTCTGCACTGTAAATTCTATGATATCTATGATTCTATGACATCCCAAGAGTTAAATTTTAAAAATGCTAATGAATTTAAGAAGCTCGATAAGTGGAAACTCCTTTTGATGGCAGAACCCAGAAGCGGACATAACCTTAAAATTAACAGTTTGTTATTCAGAGGTGAGGCCTCAAAGAATAGTGAGAATCTAGAACTTTACCAACAGCCCTTCAAAAAGGTGGATATCAGTTTCCAGGGCAACGATTGATTTTTGTTCGGTAAAGATTCTGAGGAGATATGGTACAACGGTGAAGATCGGCAATGATCTGACTGGACTGTTCCTAAGCCTCTCTGCATTTGCTTAAGTTTCAGGAATGTTGAGCAGAGTCTCTTGCAAGCTGACTGAAAAACCACACCATTCTTGGATTGTGCCCAATGCCCTGAACTTCTCCCCATCCTGTACCTGAGTCTTGCCGTGAACCGTTAATTTCATCAAACTTCTGAGGCTACTATTGAGACTGACCGTCTGGAATTCAGCATCGCCACTTAATAATAATAATAATAATAACCGTTATTACTGTCACAAGGGGGCAGCACGGTGGCGCAGTGGTTAGCACTGTGGCCTCACGGCGCCGAGGTTCCAGGTTCGATCCCGGCTCTGGGTCACTGTCCGTGTGGAGTTTGCACATTCTCCCCGTGTCTGCGTGGGTTTCACCCCCACAACCCAAAGATGTGCAGGGTAGGTGGATTGGCCACGCTAAATTGCCCCTTAATTGGGAAAAAAAAAATTTGTTCCTCAAAATTTATTTTAAAAATAAAAAAAATTACTGTCACAAGTAGGCTTGCATTAACACTGCAATGAAGTTACTGTGAAACTCCGCTAGTCGCCACACTCCGGCGCCTGTTCGGGTACACAGAGGGAGAATTCAGAATGTCCAATTCACCTAACAGCACGTCTTTCGGGACTTGAGGGAGGAAACCGGAGCACCCAGAGGAAACCCACGCAGACACGGGGAGAACGTGCAGACTCCGCACAGACAGTGACCCAGCGGGGAATCGAACCTGGGACCCTGGAGCTGTGAAGCAACAGTGCTAACCACTGTGCTATCATGCTGCCCATGTGGATCAGGACGAGGCCATTCAGCCCCTCTAGTCTGCTCTGCCTTTCAAGGAGATCGTGGCTGATCTGATTTAACCTCCCGCCTACCCCGATGACCTCTCACCACCTCGTTTATCAAAGATCTATCTCTGCCTTCAAAACATTTGAAGACTAGCAAACCTCAGAGAGAGAAAAAATCCTCACCTCCATCTTAAATAGGCAACCCCTTATTTTTAAAATGAACCCTAGTTCTCGATTCTCCCACAAGTGGAAACATCCTCTCCACATCCACCCTGTCAATACCCCTCAAGATCTTGCATATTTCAATCAAGTCGCCTCTCTAAACTCCAGCGATACAAGCCCAGCCGAATCCAGCCTCTCCTCACAAAACAAATCTGCCCAATCCAGGTATTGGTCGGGTAAACCTTCTCCGAACTGCTAACACATTTACATCCATTCTTTCTTTTATAAATTTAGAGTAGCCAATTATTTTTCTTTTCCATTTAAGGGGCAATTTAGCGTGGCCAATCCACCTACCCTGCACATCTTTGGGTTGTGAGACCCACGCAGACACGGGGAGAATGTGCAAACTCCACACGGACAGTGACCCAGGGCCAGGATTCGAACCTTGCCGCCGCATTCCCAGTGCTAACCACTGCACCACATGCCACTCCTATTTACATCCATCCTTAAAGAAGGACACCATTGCCCCAGATGTGATATCACCAGTGTCCTGTACAATTAAAGTATAACCTCCCTACACTTGTAATCAATTCTCCCCATAAGTTACAACATTCTATTATCCTTCCTAAGTACCAGCCGCTTGTGATTCATGCACTAGGACACACAGATCCCTCTACCTCAGCCTGCAATCTCTCACCATTTAGATCATCTTTTTTATTCTTCCTGCCAAAATGGAAAGAGCACCCTACCCAAGGTCAACACCTCCACCCCATCCACACAACCCAGCAACCCCACCCAACACAAAGGGCAACCCTGGACACTACGGGAAATTTATCATGGCCAATCCACCTAACCTGCACATCTTTGGACTGTGGGAGGAAACCGGAGCACCCGGAGGAAACCCACGCACACGGGGAGAACGTGCAGACTCCGCACAGACAGCGACCCAAGCTGGAATCGAACCTTGGACCCTGGAGCTGTGAAGCGATTGTGCTATCCACAATGCTACCGTGCTGCCCTAAATGTTGACTCTGTCCGACTGTCTTGAATCTTTCTAAGTGCCCTGCTACAGCATCATTAATAATGGCTTCGAACATTTTCCCTGCGACAGATGTTAAGCTAACTGGCCTGTAGTTTCCAACTTTCTATCTGTCTCCATTTTTCAAGAGGAGTGACATTTGCTATTTTCCAATCTAATGGAACCATCACCAAATCCAGGGAATCTTGGAAAATTAAAATCAACATATTAACTATCTCATTAGCCACTTGTATGACCCGAGGATGAAGTCCATCAGGGCCTGGGTATTTGTCATGACACCAAGCAATGGGATATTAGAGCAGGAGACCAAAACCTGTTCAAAGAAGTAAGTTTGATGGAGAATGTTAACGGAGGAGAGGAAAGAAGAAGAGGTATAGAGAGGGAATTCTAGAGCTCAGAGTCTGAGCACCTGAGGACATGTACATCACTGGTGGAGTGATTAAAATCAAGAATGCACATATTGAGCCATTTGGCATTTCCATGGCTGTTCACTGAAACACATCTAGAAAAGCATCCTGTTGTGAAATACATTTTTAATGCATTCTGCTTTCTCCTTCAGATAAACATGACCCACTATATCAAACGTCTCTCCTTTGGTAGTGATTATCCAGGGATAGTCAATCCTCTGGATGGAAGCAATATCACAGCACAACAAGGTAAGTGGAAGTCAAGAGACCCGTGGGAAGCAGGAGAGGGAACCCCATTATGTAAGTGGCGGAGAAAGGACAGTGTCTGCAAATTCAGGCTTCGGTCACAAAGACATGTCATAAAGTGCGTTATTGTTGAGCACCAGTGACAGTCCAGTTTACCAACAGTTAGAAAGCTGGCTGGGTCAATGACTTTGATTGGACTGTTAATAATAATAATCGCTTATTGTCACAAGTAGGCTTCAGTGAAGTTACTGTGAAAATCCCCAGTCACCACATTCCGGAGCCTATTCGGGTACACAGGAGAATTCAGAATGTCCAATTCACCTAACAAGCTCATCTTTCGGGACTTGTGGGGGGAAACCGGAGCACCCGGAGGAAACCCACGCAGACACGGGGAGAACGTGCAGACTCCGCACAGACAGTGACCCAAGCCGGGAATCGAACCTGGGACCCTGGCGCTGTGAAGCTACCACTGGACTTGTAATCGAGCCACGCAGGTTAATGCTCAGGGGCCCCAGAGTTCAAATCCCACCAGGGCAGATGGTAATATTTGAATTCAATAAAAATATGGAATTAAAAGTCTAATAATGACCATGAAACCATTGTCGATTGTTGTAAAAACTCATCTGGTTCACTAATGTCCTTTAAGGAAGGAAATCTGCCGTCCTTACCCGGTCTGGCCTACAGACCTACAGCAATGTGGTGGACAAAATGGCCAAACAAACCACTCAGTTAAAGGGCAATTAGGGATGGGCAATAAATGCAGGCCAAGCCAGCGATGCCCACTCCTCCGAACAATGGGAAAAAAGGGTGGGGTCTTCTCCGCTCTCTCTGGAGAAGTTGTCACTCGTATATACACGAAATGAACGACTGAGGATTCCACAATTCAGTCAGTTCCTGCCGTTGGGGTGCACTGTAGACAAAACTGGCCAATCCCCCCCCCAAAAAAGTGGCGAATTTCCCCCCCCCCCCCCAAAACTGGCCAATTTCCCCCCCCCCCCCGAAACTGGCCAATTCCCCCCCCCCACAAAACTGGTCAATCACCACCCCCACCCCCCCCCCGGAAACTGGCCAATCTCGCCAATTCTCCTCCCCCCAAAAATGGCAATTCTCCTCCCCCCCCCCCCCCACAAAAAAAACTGGCCAATTCTCCCCTCCCCCCCCCCCCCCCCGAAACTGGCCAATCACCCCCCCCTCCCAAAACTGGCCAATTCCCCCCCCCCCAACCCCAACCTGATCAAACACAAAATTGGCCAATTCTCTCCCCCCCCCCCCCCCCCCCCCCCCCTTCCTTCTCCCAAAACTTGATCTGAATCATACAACACAGGACTTTCAACATGTGCCAGATCTTTGAAAGAATTGTTGTCCTTCCCCCTGCTCTTTCCGCATAACCCCGTGTTAATCCAATCCCCTTTCAGATGTTACCATTAAATCTGTCAGGCAGGGGTGCACTGTAGACAAAACTGGCCAATCACCCCCCCCCCCCAAAAAAACTGGCGAATTCCCCCCCCCCCCCCCCAAAACTGGCCAATTCCCCCCCCCCTCCCCCAAAACTGGCCAATTTCCCTCCACCCCCCGAAACTGGCCAATCCCCCCCCCCAAACTGCCCAATTCCCCCCACACAAAACTGGTCAATCCCCCCCCCCCCACAAAACTGGCCAATCACCCTCCCCCCCCCCCCCCGAAACTGGCCAATCTCGCCAATCACCCCCAAAACTGGCCAATTCCCCCCCCCCCCCCCGGAAACTGGCCAATTATCTCCCCCCCCCCCCCAAAAGCTGGCCAATTCTCCCCCCCCATCCCAAATCTGGCCAATTCTCTCTCCCCCCCCCCCAAAAAAAAACTGGCCAATTCTCCCCCCCCCACCACAAAAACTGGCCAATTCCCCCCCCCCCCCAAAAAAACTGGCCAATTCCCCCCCCCCACCAAAACTGGCCAATTCTCTCTCCCCCCCCACAAAAAACTGGCCAATTTACCCCCCCCCCCAAAAAAACTGGCCAATCCCCCCCCAAAAAACTGGCCAATTCCCCCCCCAAAAAAATTGCCAATTCCCCCCCCCCCCCCCAAAAAAAACTGGCCAATTCCCCCCCCCCCCCGAAACTGGCCAATTCTCCCTCCCCCCCCCCCCCCCACCAAAACTGGCCAATTCTCCCCCCCCCCCCCCCACCAAAACTGGCCAATTCCCCCCCACAAAAAAATTGCCAATTTCCCCCCCCCCCCCCCCAAAAGCTGGCCAATTCTCTCCCCCCCCCCCCAACCTGATCAAACACAAAATTATCCAATTCTATTCCCCCCGCCCCCGCTCCCAAAACTTGATCTGAATCATACAACACAGGACTTTCAACATGTGCCAGATCTTTGAAAGAATTGTTGTCCTTCCCCTGCTCTTTCCGCATAACCCCGTGTTAATCCAATCCCCTTTCAGATGTTACCATTAAATCTGTCAGGCAGGGGCAGCACGGTGGAGCAGTGGTTAGCACCGCTGCCTCACAGCGCTGAGGTCCCAGGTTCGATCCCGCTCTGGGTCACTGTCCGTGTGGAGTTTGCACATTCTCCCCGTGTCTGCGTGGGTTTCGCCCCCACAATCCAAAGATGTGCAGGCTAGGTGCATTGGCCACGCTAAATTGCCCCTTAATTGGAAAAAAAATAATTGGGTACTCTGAATTTTTTTTTAAAATCTGTCAGGCTGTAAATTCCACATCACAACACAGAGGGAAAAATAAATCTCGTCACTTCTATTGCTTTGGCCAATTACAGGGTACTTTGAGACTTTGTGCCCCCCTGATTACTGACCCTCCTTATTTACTCTGATTTTGAACATGTTTCACCTCCCCTGCTCCAACGAGACTAACTCCAGCTTCTCGAGAATATTGAAGTTTGAAATCCCTGGTTCCATTCCATTAAATCTCCTCTGCACCTTGACCATCTCCTAAAGTGGAATGCTCAGAATTGAGCACATTACTCCAGATGAGACTTAACTAATAAAGATTCACCTTAACTCCCTTGCTTCTATTCTATATACCTGTGTTTATAAAGCCAATGATTCTGTATGCATTTTAACAGCCTTCTCCACTTGTTCTGACACATTGGGATCTAGGAAGTAGCTGTTCGAGCCAGCTCTGCCATTCTATATGGCCCGAGCTGACTCTCGATCTCAACGCCAGATTTCCTGCTATCTCCCCTTGCTGCCATTAAAGTGTAAAAAATTAACTATCTCTTTCTTGAATACATTCAGTGAATTGGCCTCCACAGATTTACCACCCTTTGAGTGAAGAAATTTTTCCTTATCTCAGTCCTAAATGGTCTGGCTGTGTCCTCTGGCTCCAGATTCCCTTTGTAGCCTCATTAAGTCCTCTTCCGGTCCCACCTGTCTTTGTCTCATCAGCAAAATTTAGCGACCATTTCTTCAACCAAGTCATTTCTATAAAGTGAAAACAGTTGAGGTCCCAGCACGACTCTTGTGGAGCATCGCTTGTTACAGGGGGCAGCATTGGTTTGCCTCGCAGCGCCAGGGTCCCAAGTTCGATTCCTGGCTCGGGTCACTATGCAGAGTCTGCGTGGGTTTCGTCCCACAAGTCCCGAAAGAGTTTCTCCCTCCATGTACCCGAACAGGCGCCGGAATGTGGCGACTGGGGGATTTTCACAGTAACTTCATTGCAGGTGTTAATGTAAGCCTACTGGTGACAATAAAGATTATAATCTTGCCAACCTGTAAATTACCCATTTATGTCAACTGTCTGCTGCCCATTAGTCAACCAATGTGTGGTGACCATAGAAACATAATGGATTCTCAGGGGGCTTGACAGGGTAGATACTGAGAGGTTGTTTCCCCTTGTGGGAGAGTCTAGGACCAGAGGGCAGAGAATCTCAGGAGTCTCACCCATTTAAGACCAAGATGAGGAGGATTTTTTTTCTCGAGGATAGTGAAATCTGTGGCATTCTTACCGCAGAGGGCTGTAGAGACTGGATCTTTAAGTATGTTAAGGCAGAGATAGGACAGATTATCAGTAAACGAATCGAGGGTTATGGGGATAAAGTGGGAAAGTGGAGTTGAGGATCATCTCACCAGATCGGTCATGGTCTCATTGAATAGCAGAATCGATGGGCTGAATGGCCTTTTCTGCTCCCATGGTCCTTCCATTTCCTGGTTTACAGCTGCTTCTGGGATGTTACTTGTGTCGTATAGAGTGAAGTCTGAAGCAAAATACCTGTTCAATTCACCTTGTTTCCCCATTATCAAGTCTCTGGATTCACTTTCTGCCCTACGTCCTACAAAACTCTGTTCCTGTCGTCTACAATATTATGAAGCAAAGGGTTTCCCTGTTCCATTAATTGGATCCATTCACGCGTCTTGCTGTGATATTTGTTGCTGTTGTTTTGTATTACCAATAAAAACTCTTTAGAATTTCAGCTATTGTTAGAAAGAAATCCAGTCCATTTTCAGAACTTGATGCAATAGTAAATCATACACTTTAATCTCCGTTATTATACAGCTGGTAATCAAAGGGACAGAGACCGGTGATACATATCTGCAAGTCTTGAATTTCAGCAGAAAGAGAAGAATGGTCGTTTGCATCTGATTCCCATTCCAATCGCCATGAGGTTCCAAATGTGCTCCGCTCTGCATCATGGTCTTCCCCACACCACCCAGCAGCTCTCGCCCCCTCAGTCCCAGCCTAGAAACCAAGCAAAAAGACGATTAAACCTAATGTGGCTGGGAGTCTAACCAATGGCCACAGTAATGGGCACAGACACCTGGGCAATATGCTAGAAATTCTTGACCACGTTTCATCCACCAGTCAGTGACTCAGCTATTGTCCCAGAATGCAGGTCAAGCTCAGTCTCAGCACAGGACCATGGCCAAATGCCTAGAAAATTCAACTGTGATTTCTGTCAGCAAACAATCAAGCTGGTCCCTTTAGGGTCCGGTGTCCACTTGGCAGCGAAGGGAAAGACTTTCCATGTTGTCCAGACTGCATATAGCTCATCCTGGTCTAAGATTGCCAAAGCTCCGTATCTTTCCCTGAGCTTGTTGACATGGTGTTGATGATTGGGTGATCGAACCCATTCTGGGGGAGTTGGTGCTGGGCAATCTGATTTGCTCCATCTGTGGAGGGGAGGCCAATCTGGCCTCAGCTCAGCCAGTGGTCAATGGTCACCCAAACTGTGGTTGGCAGATACTGGAAGGGTTTCTTTGTGGGATAGTCAGCTGCTAACGAAACTCTCATTCGTATTTGTGTTGAAAGGAAACAAAGTTAAACACTTAACAATTGATCATACTCACCGGAGGCATGAGAAACTGCCAAAAAGTGCACCAGCCGCCATGCCAACTGCACAGCCCATCATGAAGCCCATTCGAACCCTGTTGAAGCAGCTGGGCTGTGACTGCCCGTACGGTCCCACTGCGACTGGCATCTGGAGAGGCAGAGAGACAGCACCATGACCAACACCATCAACTGAAACATCTCCCGTCCCGTCCCCGGTCTCTCTCCTCCCCTCCCCCCCCCACCGGGCCGGGTCTCTCTCCCCACATCCCCTCCCCCCCCCCCGGTCTCCTCTCTCTCTCCCCCCCCCCTCCCCCCCCCCCTCCCCCCCCCCCTCCCCCCCCTCCTCCCCCCCCCTCCCCCCCTCCCCTCCCCCCCCCTCTCCCCCCCCCTCTCCCCCCTCCCCCCCCCTCCCCTCCCCCTCCCCCTCCCCCTCCCTCCCTCCCCTCCCCCCGGGGTGTCTCCCCTCTCCCTCCCCCCCCCCCCCCCGGGTCTCTCCTCCCTCCCTCCCCCCCCCCCCGGGTCTCTCCTCCCCCCCCCCCCGGTCTCTCCCCTCTCCCCCCCCCGGGTCTCTCGTGTCTTACTGGGGGGGGATTCCGATTCCCGGTCCTTCAGGCCGACATCACCCTGAGGGAAGTGACGCGCGCGGCCGGAAGTAGCGTAAAAAGCCCCCCCCATCCGCTGTAGCCCCGCCCCCCCATCCGCTGT
>NW_027308798.1:0-69000 GCF_047496885.1 Scyliorhinus torazame
CTACGGAAGCGAAAGAAATTCGGCATGTCTGCATCGACTCTCACAAACTTCTACAGATGTACCATAGAGAGCATCCTATCCGGCTGCATCACAGCCTGGTGTGGCAACTACTCGGTCCAAGATCGCAAGAAACTGCAGAGTGTGGTGAACTCAGCCCAGCGCAGCACACAAGCTTGCACATTGATTCTGTCTATACCTCCCGCTGCCTCAGGGAGACTGACAGCATTATCAGAGACCCCTCCCACCCAGGCATTGAATTCTTCCAGACCCTTCCATCAGGCAGAAGGTACAGAAGTCTGAAGACCCGCACATCCAGACATAGGAACAGCTTCTTCCCCACAGCTACCAGACTCCTCAACGACTCCCCCTCGGACTGATCTGTTCCCTGTAAGACACTATTCACGATGCCCTATGCTGCTCTTGCTCATGTATTTGCTTTGTTTGGCCCCTTGTTCCGCACTGTAACCAATCACTGTTTGTCGATGTACCATTTGTCAATGTTCTCTGTTGATTATTCTTGTGTCTACTATGTACGTACTGTGTACGTTCCCCCGGCCACAGAATAAGACTTTTCACTGTACTTCGGAACATGTGACAATAAATCAAATCAAAATCAAATCAACAGCAAAACTGGCTGCGCACATTGACCGATTCAGCGACTGTGGAGGGGCTAGTACCGGCGCCACGTGGAACACAATCGATTCCAAGGAGAAATGGCGCCCGATTCGCCGGGTCCGTGATTGACACTCGGGAGGCTGACAAGCTGCCGGTGCAGATACACACGGCACCCCCCACACACACTGCACTCCCCACACACACTGCACTCCCCACACACACTGCACTCCCCACACACACTGCACTCCCCGCACACACTGCACTCCCCACACACACTGCACTCCCCACACACACGGCACCCCCCACACACACCATCCCAGACACTCCCCACACGCACCATCCCAGGCACTCCCCACACGCACCATCCCAGACACTCCCCACACACACTCACCCACACACTCCCCACACACACTCACCCAGACACTCCCCACACACACTCACCCAGACACTCCCCACACACACTCACCCAGACACTCCCCACACACACTCACCCAGACACTCCCCACACACACTCACCCACACACTCCCCACACACACTCACCCAGACACTCCCCACACACACTCACCCAGACACTCCCCACACACACCATCCCAGACACTCCCCACACACACCATCCCAGACACTCCCCACACACACTGCACTCCCCACACACACTCATCCCAGACACTCCCCACACACACTGCACTCCCCACACACACTCATCCCAGACACTCCCCACACACACCATCCCAGGCACTCCCCACACGCACTCACCCAGACACTCCCCACACACACTCACCCAGACACTCCCCACACACCCTCACCCAGACACTCCCCACACACACCACCCAGACACTCCCCACACACACTCACCCAGACACTCCCCACACACACCATCCCAGACACTCCCCACACACACTCACCCAGACACTCCCCACACACACTCACCCAGACACTCCCCACACACACTCACCCAGACACTCCCCACACACACTCACCCAGACACTCCCCACACACACTCACCCAGACACTCCCCACACACACTCACCCAGACACTCCCCACACACACTCACCCAGACACTCCCCACACACACTCACCCAGACACTCCCCACACACACTCACCCAGACACTCCCCACACACACCATCCCAGACACTCCCCACACACACCATCCCAGACACTCCCCACACGCACCATCCCAGACACTCCCCACACACACTCATCCCAGACACTCCCCACACGCACCATCCCAGACACTCCCCACACACACTGCACTCCCCACACACACTCAACCCAGACACTCCCCACACACACCATCCCAGGCACTCCCCACACGCACCATCCCAGACACTCCCCACACACACCATCCCAGACACTCCCCACACACACCATCCCAGACACTCCCCACACGCACCATCCCAGACACTCCCCACACACACTCACCCAGACACTCCCCACACACACCATCCCAGACACTCCCCACACACACCATCCCAGACACGCCCCACACGCACCATCCCAGACACTCCCCACACACACTCATCCCAGACACTCCCCACACGCACCATCCCAGACACTCCCCACACACACTGCACTCCCCACACACACTCATCCCAGACACTCCCCACACACACCATCCCAGACACTCCCCACACACACTCACCCAGACACTCCCCACACACACTCACCCAGACACTCCCCACACACACTCACCCAGACACTCCCCACACACACTCACCCAGACACTCCCCACACACACTCACCCAGACACTCCCCACACACACTAAACCCAGACACTCCCCACACACACTCACCCAGACACTCCCCACACACACTCACCCAGACACTCCCCACACACACTCACCCAGACACTCCCCACACACACCATCCCAGACACTCCCCCACACACACCATCCCAGACACCCCCCACACACACCATCCCAGACACTCCCCACACACACCATCCCAGACACTCCCCACACACACCATCCCAGACACTCCCCACACACACCATCCCAGACACTCCCCACACACACCATCCCAGACACTCCCCTCACACACCATCCCAGACACTCCCCACACACACCATCCCAGACACTCCCCACACACACCGTCCCAGACACTCCCCACACACACCATCCCAGACACTCCCCACACACACCATCCCAGACACTCCCCACACGCACCATCCCAGACACTCCCCACACGCACCATCCCAGACACTCCCCACACACACCATCCCAGACACTCCCCACACACACGTTCCCAGACACTCCCCACACACACCATCCCAGACACTCCCCACACACACCATCCCAGACACTCCCCACACACACCGTCCCAGACACTCCCCACACACACCACCCCAGACACTCCCCACACACACCATCCCAGACACTCCCCACACACACCGTCCCAGACACTCCCCACACACACCATCCCAGACACTCCCCACACACACCACCCCAGACACTCCCCACACACACCATCCCAGACACTCCCCACACACACCATCCCAGACACTCCCCACACACACCGTCCCAGACACTCCCCACACACACCATCCCAGACACTCCCCACACACACTCATCCCAGACACTCCCCCACACACCACCCCAGACACTCCCCACACACACCACCCCAGACACTCCCCACACACACCATCCCAGACACTCCCCACACACACCATCCCAGACACTCCCCACACACACCATCCCAGACACTCCGCACACACACCATCTCAGACACTCCCCACACACACCATCCCAGACACTACTCACACACACCATCCCAGACACTACTCACACACACCATCCCAGACACTACTCACACACACCATCCCAGACACTCCCCACACACACTCACCCAGACACTCCCCACACACACCATCCCAGACACTCCCCACACACACTATCCCAGACATTCCCCACACACACCACCCGACACTCCCCACACACACCGTCCCAGACACACCCCACACACACCATCCCAGACACTCCCCACACACACCATCCCAGACACTCCCCACACACACCGTCCCAGACACACCCCACACACACTCACCCAGACACTCCCCATACACACCGTCCCAGACACTCCCCACACACACCGTCCCAGACACTCCCCACACACACCATCCCAGACACTCCCCACACACACCGTCCCAGACACACCCCACACACACCGTCCAAGACACACCCCACACACACCGTCTCAGACACTCCCCACACACACCATCCCAGACACTCCCTACACACACTCACCCAGACACTCCCTACACACACCATCCTAGACACTCCCCACACGCACCATCCCAGACACTCCCCACACACACCATCCCAGACACTCCCCACACACACTCACCCAGACACTCCCTACACACACCATCCTAGACACTCCCCACACGCACCATCCCAGACACTCCCCACACACACCATCCCAGACACTCCCCACACACACCATCCCAGACACTCCCCAAACACACCATCCCAGACACTCCCCAAACACACCATCCCAGACACTCCCCACACACACCATCCCAGACACTCCCCACACACACCATCCCAGACACTCCCCACACACACCACCCGACACTCCCCCACACACACTCACCCAGACACTCCCCACACACACCATCCCAGACACTCCCCAAACACACCATCCCAGACACTCCCCACACACACCATCCCAGACACTCCCCATACACACCATCCCAGACACTCCCCACACACACCACCCGACACTCCCCCACACACACCATCCCAGACACTCCCCACACACACCATCCCAGGCACTCCCTACACACACCACCCGACACTCCCCCACACACACCATCCCAGACACTCCCCACACACACCATCACAGACACTCCCCACACACACCATCCCAGACACTCCCCACACACACCTTCCCAGACACTCCCCACACACACCATCCCAGACACTCCCCCACACACACCATCCCAGACACTCCCCACACACACCTTCCCAGACACTCACCACACACACCTTCCCAGACACTCCCCACACACACCATCCCAGACACTCCCCACACACACCATCCCAGACACTCCCCACACACACCATCCCAGACACTCCCCACACACACCATCCCAGACACTCCCCACACACACTCACCCAGACACTCCCCACACACACTCACCCACACACTCCCCACACACACCATCCCAGACACTCCCCACACGCACCATCCCAGACACTCCCCACACACACTGCACTCCCCACACACACTCAACCCAGACACTCCCCACACACACCATCCCAGGCACTCCCCACACGCACCATCCCAGACACTCCCCACACACACCATCCCAGACACTCCCCACACACACCATCCCAGACACTCCCCACACGCACCATCCCAGACACTCCCCACACACACTCACCCAGACACTCCCCACACACACCATCCCAGACACTCCCCACACACACCATCCCAGACACGCCCCACACGCACCATCCCAGACACTCCCCACACACACTCATCCCAGACACTCCCCACACGCACCATCCCAGACACTCCCCACACACACTGCACTCCCCACACACACTCATCCCAGACACTCCCCACACACACCATCCCAGACACTCCCCACACACACTCACCCAGACACTCCCCACACACACTCACCCAGACACTCCCCACACACACTCACCCAGACACTCCCCACACACACTCACCCAGACACTCCCCACACACACTCACCCAGACACTCCCCACACACACTAAACCCAGACACTCCCCACACACACTCACCCAGACACTCCCCACACACACTCACCCAGACACTCCCCACACACACTCACCCAGACACTCCCCACACACACCATCCCAGACACTCCCCCACACACACCATCCCAGACACCCCCCACACACACCATCCCAGACACTCCCCACACACACCATCCCAGACACTCCCCACACACACCATCCCAGACACTCCCCACACACACCATCCCAGACACTCCCCACACACACCATCCCAGACACTCCCCTCACACACCATCCCAGACACTCCCCACACACACCATCCCAGACACTCCCCACACACACCGTCCCAGACACTCCCCACACACACCATCCCAGACACTCCCCACACACACCATCCCAGACACTCCCCACACGCACCATCCCAGACACTCCCCACACGCACCATCCCAGACACTCCCCACACACACCATCCCAGACACTCCCCACACACACGTTCCCAGACACTCCCCACACACACCATCCCAGACACTCCCCACACACACCATCCCAGACACTCCCCACACACACCGTCCCAGACACTCCCCACACACACCACCCCAGACACTCCCCACACACACCATCCCAGACACTCCCCACACACACCGTCCCAGACACTCCCCACACACACCATCCCAGACACTCCCCACACACACCACCCCAGACACTCCCCACACACACCATCCCAGACACTCCCCACACACACCATCCCAGACACTCCCCACACACACCGTCCCAGACACTCCCCACACACACCATCCCAGACACTCCCCACACACACTCATCCCAGACACTCCCCCACACACCACCCCAGACACTCCCCACACACACCACCCCAGACACTCCCCACACACACCATCCCAGACACTCCCCACACACACCATCCCAGACACTCCCCACACACACCATCCCAGACACTCCGCACACACACCATCTCAGACACTCCCCACACACACCATCCCAGACACTACTCACACACACCATCCCAGACACTACTCACACACACCATCCCAGACACTACTCACACACACCATCCCAGACACTCCCCACACACACTCACCCAGACACTCCCCACACACACCATCCCAGACACTCCCCACACACACTATCCCAGACATTCCCCACACACACCACCCGACACTCCCCACACACACCGTCCCAGACACACCCCACACACACCATCCCAGACACTCCCCACACACACCATCCCAGACACTCCCCACACACACCGTCCCAGACACACCCCACACACACTCACCCAGACACTCCCCATACACACCGTCCCAGACACTCCCCACACACACCGTCCCAGACACTCCCCACACACACCATCCCAGACACTCCCCACACACACCGTCCCAGACACACCCCACACACACCGTCCAAGACACACCCCACACACACCGTCTCAGACACTCCCCACACACACCATCCCAGACACTCCCTACACACACTCACCCAGACACTCCCTACACACACCATCCTAGACACTCCCCACACGCACCATCCCAGACACTCCCCACACACACCATCCCAGACACTCCCCACACACACTCACCCAGACACTCCCTACACACACCATCCTAGACACTCCCCACACGCACCATCCCAGACACTCCCCACACACACCATCCCAGACACTCCCCACACACACCATCCCAGACACTCCCCAAACACACCATCCCAGACACTCCCCAAACACACCATCCCAGACACTCCCCACACACACCATCCCAGACACTCCCCACACACACCATCCCAGACACTCCCCACACACACCACCCGACACTCCCCCACACACACTCACCCAGACACTCCCCACACACACCATCCCAGACACTCCCCAAACACACCATCCCAGACACTCCCCACACACACCATCCCAGACACTCCCCATACACACCATCCCAGACACTCCCCACACACACCACCCGACACTCCCCCACACACACCATCCCAGACACTCCCCACACACACCATCCCAGGCACTCCCTACACACACCACCCGACACTCCCCCACACACACCATCCCAGACACTCCCCACACACACCATCCCAGACACTCCCCACACACACCATCCCAGACACTCCCCACACACACCTTCCCAGACACTCCCCACACACACCATCCCAGACACTCCCCCACACACACCATCCCAGACACTCCCCACACACACCTTCCCAGACACTCACCACACACACCTTCCCAGACACTCCCCACACACACCATCCCAGACACTCCCCACACACACCATCCCAGACACTCCCCACACACACCATCCCAGACACTCCCCACACACACCATCCCAGACACTCCCCACACACACTCACCCAGACACTCCCCACACACACTCACCCACACACTCCCCACACACACCATCCCAGACACTCCCCACACACACTCACCCAGACACTCCCCACACACACTCACCCAGACACTCCCCACACACACTCACCCAGACACTCCCCACACACACCTTCCCAGACACTCCCCACACACACCATCCCAGACACTCCCCACACACACCATCCCAGACACTCCCCACACACACCATCCCGACACTCCCCACACACACTCACCCAGACACTCCCCACACACACCATCCCAGACACTCCCCACACACACTCACCCAGACACTCCCCACACACCTTCCCAGGCACTCCCCACAAACACCATCCCAGACACTCCCCACACACACCAACCCAGACACTCCCCACACACACTCACCCAGACACTCCCCACACACACCTTCCCAGGCACTCCCCACAAACACCATCCCAGACACTCCCCACACACACCATCCCAGACACTCCCCACACACACCCTCCCAGACACTCCCCACACACACCATCCCAGACACTCCCCACACACACCATCCCAGACAACCCCCACACACACCATCCCAGACACCCCCCACACACACCATCCCAGACACTCCCCACACACACTCACCCAGACACTCCCCACACACACCATCCCAGACACTCCCCCACACACACAATCCCAGACACTCCCCACACGCACCATCCCAGACACTCCCCACACACACCATCCCAGACACTCCCCAAACGCACCATCCCAGACACTCCCCACACACACTATCCCAGACACTCCCCACACACACCATCCCAGACACTCCCCGCACACACCATCCCAGACACTCCCCACACACACCATCCCAGACACTCCCCACACACACCATCCCGACACTCCCCACACACACTCACCCAGACACTCCCCACACACGCTCACCCAGACACTCCCCACACACACTCACCCAGACACTCCCCACACACACTCACCCAGACACTCCCCACACACACTCACCCAGACACTCCCCACACACACTCGCCCAGACACTCCCCACACACACTCACCCAGACACTCCCCACACACACTCGCCCAGACACTCCCCACACACACTCACCCAGACACTCCCCGCACACACCTTCCCAGACACTCCCCACACACACCTTCCCAGACACTCCCCACACTCACCATCCCAGACACTCCCCACACACACCATCCCAGACACTCCCCAGACACACTCACCCAGACACTCCCCACACAAACTCACCCAGACTCTCCCCACACACACCATCCCAGACACTCCCCACACACACTCACCCAGACACTCCCCACACACACTCACCCAGACACTCCCCACACACACTCACCCAGACACTCCCCACACACACTCACCCAGACACTCCCCACACACACCTTCCCAGACACTCCCCACACACACCATCCCAGACACTCCCCACACACACCATCCCAGACACTCCCCACACACACTCACCCAGACACTCCCCACACACACCATCCCAGACACTCCCCACACACACTCACCCAGACACTCCCCACACACACCTTCCCAGACACTCCCCACACACACCATCCCAGACACTCCCCACACGCACCATCCCAGACACTCCCCACACACACCTTCCCAGACACTCCCCACACACACCATCCCAGACACTCCCCACACACACCATCCCAGACACTCCCCACACGCACCATCCAAGACACTCCCCACACACACTATCCCAGACACTCCCCACACACATCATCCCAGACACTACCCGCACACACCATCCCAGACACTCCCCCTCACACACCATCCCAGACACTCCCCGCACACACCATCCCAGACACTCCCCACACACACTCACCCAGACACTCCCCACACACGCTCACCCAGACACTCCACACACACACTCACCCAGACACTCCCACACACACTCACCCAGACACTCCCCACACACACTCGCCCAGACACTCCCCACACACACTCACCCAGACACTCCCCGCACACACCATCCCAGACACTCCCCACACACACTCACCCAGACACTCCCCCACACACACTCACCCAGACACTCCCCACACACACCATCCCATACACTCCCCATACACACTCACCCAGACACTCCCCACACACGCTCACCCAGACACTCCCCACACACACTCACCCAGACACTCCCCACACACACTCACCCAGACACTCCCCACACACACTCGCCCAGACACTCCCCACACACACTCACCAAGACACTCCCCGCACACACCATCCCAGACACTCCCCACACACACTCACCCAGACACTCCCCCACACACACTCACCCAGACACTCCCCACATGCACCATCCCAGACACTCCCCACACACACTCACCCAGACACCCCCCACACACACTCACCCAGACACTCCCCACACACACTCACCCAGACACTCCCCACACACACTCACCCAGACACTCCCCACACACAATCACCCAGACACTCCCCACACACACTCACCCAGACACTCCCCACACACACCATCCCAGACACTCCCCACACACACTCACCCAGACACTCCCCGCAAACACCATCCCAGACACTCCCCACACACACTCACCCAGACACTCCCCACACACTCACCCAGACACTCCCCACGCACACTCGCCCAGACAC
This sequence comes from Scyliorhinus torazame, assembly GCF_047496885.1. Taxonomy (NCBI): domain Eukaryota; kingdom Metazoa; phylum Chordata; class Chondrichthyes; order Carcharhiniformes; family Scyliorhinidae; genus Scyliorhinus; species Scyliorhinus torazame. The sequence goes on from NW_027308798.1 coordinate 10,324, forward strand.
TCCCCACACACACTCACCCAGACACTCCCCGCACACACCTTCCCAGACACTCCCCACACACACCTTCCCAGACACTCCCCACACACACCATCCCAGACACTCCCCACACACACCATCCCAGACACTCCCCACACACACCATCCCAGACACTCCCCCACACACACCATCCCAGACACTCCCCAGACACACTCACCCAGACACTCCCCACACAAACTCACCCAGACACTCCCCACACACACCATCCCAGAAACTCCCCACACACACTCACCCAGACACTCCCCACACACACTCACCCAGACACTCCCCACACACACTCACCCAGACACTCCCCACACACACTCACCCAGACACTCCCCACACACACCTTCCCAGACACTCCCCACACACACTCACCCAGACACTCCCCGCACACACCATCCCAGACACTCCCCACACACACCTTCCCAGACACTCCCCACACACACCATCCCAGACACTCCCCACACGCACCATCCCAGACACTCCCCACACGCACCATCCCAGACACTCCCCCACACACACCATCCCAGATACTCCCCACACACACCATCCCAGACACTCCCCCACACACACCATCCCAGACACTCCCCACACGCACCATCCCAGACACTCCCCACACACACCATCCCAGACACTCCCCACACAGACTATCCCAGACACTCCCCACACACACCATCCCAGACACTCCCCCACACACACCATCCCAGACACTCCCCACACGCACCATCCCAGACACGCCCCACACACACCATCCCAGACACTCCCCACACAGACTATCCCAGACACTCCGCACACACACCATCCCAGACACTCCCCACACGCACCATCCCAGACACTCCCCACACACACCATCCCAGACACTCCCCACACGCACCATCCCAGACACTCCCCCACACACACTCACCCAGACACTCCCCACACACACTCACCCAGACACTCCCCACACACACCATCCCAGACACTCCCCGCACACACCATCCCAGACACTCCCCACACACACTCACCCAGACACTCCCCACACACGCTCACCCAGACACTCCCCAGACACACTCACCCAGACACTCCCCACACACACTCACCCAGACACTCCCCACACACATTCACCCAGACACTTCCCACACACACTCACCCAGACACTCCCCACACACACTCACCCAGACACTCCCCACACACACCATCCCAGACACTCCCCACACACACTCACCCAGACACTCCCCCACACACACTCACCCAGACACTCCCCACACACACCATCCCAGACACTCCCCACACACACTCACCCAGACACTCCCCACACACGCTCACCCAGACATTCCCCACACACACTCACCCAGACACTCCCCACACACACTCACCCAGACACTCCCCACACACACTCGCCCAGACACTCCCCACACACACTCACCCAGACACTCCCCGCACACACCATCCCAGACACTCCCCACACACACACACCCAGACACTCCCCCACACACACTCACCCAGACACTCCCCACACGCACCATCCCAGACACTCCCCACACACACTCACCCAGGCACTCCCCACACACACTCACCCAGACACTCCCCACACACACTCACCCAGACAATCCCCACACACACTCACCCAGACACTCCCCACACACACTCACCCAGACACTCCCCACACACACTCACCCAGACACTCCCCACACACACCATCCCAGACACTCCCCACACACACTCACCCAGACACTCCCCACACACACTCACCCAGACACTCCCCACACACACTCACCCAGACACTCCCCACACACACTCGCCCAGACACTCCCCACACACACTCACCCAGACACTCCCCGCACACACCATCCCAGACACTCCCCACACACACTCACCCAGACACTCCCCCACACACACTCACCCAGACACTCCCCACACGCACTCACCCAGACACTCCCCGCACACACCATCCCAGACACTCCCCACACACACTCACCCAGACACTCCCCCACACACACTCACCCAGACACTCCCCACAAACACTCACTCAGACACTCCCCACACACACTCACCCAGACACTCCCCCACACCCACTCACCCAGACACTCCCCACACGCACCATCCCAGACACTCCCCACACACACTCACCCAGACACTCCCCACACACACTCACCCAGACACTCCCCACACATACTCACCCAGACACTCCCCGCACACACCATCCCAGACACTCCCCACACACACTCACCCAGACACTCCCCACACACACTCACCCAGACACTCCCCACACGCACCATCCCAGACACTCCCCACACACACTCACCCAGACACTCCCCACACACACTCACCCAGACACTCCCCACACACACTCACCCAGACACTCCCCACACACACTCACCCAGACACTTCCCACACACACTCACCCAGACACTCCCCCACACACACTCACCCAGACACTCCCCACACACACTCACCCAGACACTCCCCACACACACTCACCCAGACACTCCCCACACACACTCACCCAGACACTCCCCACACACACTCACCCAGACACTCCCCACACCCACTCACCCAGACACTCCCCACACACACTCACCCTGACACTCCCCACACACACTCACCCAGACACTCCCCACACACACCATCCCAGACACTCCCCCACACACACTCACCCAGACACTCCCCACACACACTCACCCAGACACTCCCCACACACACTCACCCAGACACTCCCCACACACACCATCCCAGACACTCCCCACACACACTCACCCAGGCACTCCCCACACATACTCACCCAGACACTCCCCGCACACACCATCCCAGATACTCCCCACACACACTCACCCAGACACTCCCCACACACACTCACCCAGACACTCCCCACACGCACCATCCCAGACACTCCCCACACACACTCACCCTGGCACTCCCCACACACACTCACCCAGACACTCCCCACACACACTCACCCAGACACTCCCCACACACACTCACCCTGACACTCCCCACACACACTCACCCAGACACTCCCCACACACACCATCCCAGACACTCCCCCACACACAGTCACCCAGACACTCCCCACACACACTCACCCAGACACTCCCCACACACACTCACCCAGACACTCCCCACACACACTTGCCCAGACACTCCCCCACACACACTCACCCAGACACTCCCCACACACACCATCCCAGACACTCCCCAAACACACCATCCCAGACACTCCCCACACACACCATCCCAGACACTCCCCATACACACCATCCCAGACACTCCCCACACACACCACCCGACACTCCCCCACACACACCATCCCAGACACTCCCCACACACACCATCCCAGGCACTCCCTACACACACCACCCGACACTCCCCCACACACACCATCCCAGACACTCCCCACACACACCATCCCAGACACTCCCCACACACACCATCCCAGACACTCCCCACACACACCTTCCCAGACACTCCCCACACACACCATCCCAGACACTCCCCCACACACACCATCCCAGACACTCCCCACACACACCTTCCCAGACACTCACCACACACACCTTCCCAGACACTCCCCACACACACCATCCCAGACACTCCCCACACACACCATCCCAGACACTCCCCACACACACCATCCCAGACACTCCCCACACACACCATCCCAGACACTCCCCACACACACTCACCCAGACACTCCCCACACACACTCACCCACACACTCCCCACACACACCATCCCAGACACTCCCCACACACACTCACCCAGACACTCCCCACACACACTCACCCAGACACTCCCCACACACACTCACCCAGACACTCCCCACACACACCTTCCCAGACACTCCCCACACACACCATCCCAGACACTCCCCACACACACCATCCCAGACACTCCCCACACACACCATCCCAACACTCCCCACACACACTCACCCAGACACTCCCCACACACACCATCCCAGACACTCCCCACACACACTCACCCAGACACTCCCCACACACCTTCCCAGGCACTCCCCACAAACACCATCCCAGACACTCCCCACACACACCAACCCAGACACTCCCCACACACACTCACCCAGACACTCCCCACACACACCTTCCCAGGCACTCCCCACAAACACCATCCCAGACACTCCCCACACACACCATCCCAGACACTCCCCACACACACCCTCCCAGACACTCCCCACACACACCATCCCAGACACTCCCCACACACACCATCCCAGACAACCCCCACACACACCATCCCAGACACCCCCCACACACACCATCCGAGACACTCCCCACACACACTCACCCAGACACTCCCCACACACACCATCCCAGACGCTCCCCCACACACACAATCCCAGACACTCCCCACACGCACCATCCCAGACACTCCCCACACACACCATCCCAGACACTCCCCACACGCACCATCCCAGACACTCCCCACACACACTATCCCAGACACTCCCCACACACACCATCCCAGACACTCCCCGCACACACCATCCCAGACACTCCCCACACACACCATCCCAGACACTCCCCACACACACCATCCCGACACTCCCCACACACACTCACCCAGACACTCCCCACACACGCTCACCCAGACACTCCCCACACACACTCACCCAGACACTCCCCACACACACTCACCCAGACACTCCCCACACACACTCACCCAGACACTCCCCACACACACTCGCCCAGACACTCCCCACACACACTCACCCAGACACTCCCCACACACACTCGCCCAGACACTCCCCACACACACTCACCCAGACACTCCCCGCACACACCTTCCCAGACACTCCCCACACACACCTTCCCAGACACTCCCCACACTCACCATCCCAGACACTCCCCACACACACCATCCCAGACACTCCTCAGACACACTCACCCAGACACTCCCCACACAAACTCACCCAGACTCTCCCCACACACACCATCCCAGACACTCCCCACACACACTCACCCAGACACTCCCCACACACACTCACCCAGACACTCCCCACACACACTCACCCAGACACTCCCCACACACACTCACCCAGACACTCCCCACACACACCTTCCCAGACACTCCCCACACACACCATCCCAGACACTCCCCACACACACCATCCCAGACACTCCCCACACACACTCACCCAGACACTCCCCACACACACCATCCCAGACACTCCCCACACACACTCACCCAGACACTCCCCACACACACCTTCCCAGACACTCCCCACACACACCATCCCAGACACTCCCCACACGCACCATCCCAGACACTCCCCACACACACCTTCCCAGACACTCCCCACACACACCATCCCAGACACTCCCCACACACACCATCCCAGACACTCCCCACACGCACCATCCAAGACACTCCCCACACACACTATCCCAGACACTCCCCACACACATCATCCCAGACACTCCCCGCACACACCATCCCAGACACTCCCCCTCACACACCATCCCAGACACTCCCCGCACACACCATCCCAGACACTCCCCACACACACTCACCCAGACACTCCCCACACACGCTCACCCAGACACTCCACACACACACTCACCCAGACACTCCCACACACACTCACCCAGACACTCCCCACACACACTCGCCCAGACACTCCCCACACACACTCACCCAGACACTCCCCGCACACACCATCCCAGACACTCCCCACACACACTCACCCAGACACTCCCCCACACACACTCACCCAGACACTCCCCACACACACCATCCCATACACTCCCCATACACACTCACCCAGACACTCCCCACACACGCTCACCCAGACACTCCCCACACACACTCACCCAGACACTCCCCACACACACTCACCCAGACACTCCCCACACACACTCGCCCAGACACTCCCCACACACACTCACCAAGACACTCCCCGCACACACCATCCCAGACACTCCCCACACACACTCACCCAGACACTCCCCCACACACACTCACCCAGACACTCCCCACATGCACCATCCCAGACACTCCCCACACACACTCACCCAGACACCCCCCACACACACTCACCCAGACACTCCCCACACACACTCACCCAGACACTCCCCACACACACTCACCCAGACACTCCCCACACACAATCACCCAGACACTCCCCACACACACTCACCCAGACACTCCCCACACACACCATCCCAGACACTCCCCACACACACTCACCCAGACAATCCCCGCAAACACCATCCCAGACACTCCCCACACACACTCACCCAGACACTCCCCACACACTCACCCAGACACTCCCCACGCACACTCGCCCAGACACTCCCCACACACACTCACCCAGACACTCCCCGCACACACCTTCCCAGACACTCCCCACACACACCTTCCCAGACACTCCCCACACACACCATCCCAGACACTCCCCACACACACCATCCCAGACACTCCCCACACACACCATCCCAGACACTCCCCCACACACACCATCCCAGACACTCCCCAGACACACTCACCCAGACACTCCCCACACAAACTCACCCAGACACTCCCCACACACACCATCCCAGACACTCCCCACACACACTCACCCAGACACTCCCCACACACACTCACCCAGACACTCCCCACACACACTCACCCAGACACTCCCCACACACACTCACCCAGACACTCCCCACACACACCTTCCCAGACACTCCCCACACACACTCACCCAGACACTCCCCGCACACACCATCCCAGACACTCCCCACACACACCTTCCCAGACACTCCCCACACACACCATCCCAGACACTCCCCACACGCACCATCCCAGACACTCCCCACACGCACCATCCCAGACACTCCCCCACACACACCATCCCAGATACTCCCCACACACACCATCCCAGACACTCCCCCACACACACCATCCCAGACACTCCCCACACGCACCATCCCAGACACTCCCCACACACACCATCCCAGACACTCCCCACACAGACTATCCCAGACACTCCCCACACACACCATCCCAGACACTCCCCCACACACACCATCCCAGACACTCCCCACACGCACCATCCCAGACACGCCCCACACACACCATCCCAGACACTCCCCACACAGACTATCCCAGACACTCCGCACACACACCATCCCAGACACTCCCCACACGCACCATCCCAGACACTCCCCACACACACCATCCCAGACACTCCCCACACGCACCATCCCAGACACTCCCCCACACACACTCACCCAGACACTCCCCACACACACTCACCCAGACACTCCCCACACACACCATCCCAGACACTCCCCCACACACAGTCACCCAGACACTCCCCACACACACTCACCCAGACACTCCCCACACACACTCACCCAGACACTCCCCACACACACTTGCCCAGACACTCCCCCACACACACTCACCCAGACACTCCCCACACACACCATCCCAGACACTCCCCAAACACACCATCCCAGACACTCCCCACACACACCATCCCAGACACTCCCCATACACACCATCCCAGACACTCCCCACACACACCACCCGACACTCCCCCACACACACCATCCCAGACACTCCCCACACACACCATCCCAGGCACTCCCTACACACACCACCCGACACTCCCCCACACACACCATCCCAGACACTCCCCACACACACCATCCCAGACACTCCCCACACACACCATCCCAGACACTCCCCACACACACCTTCCCAGACACTCCCCACACACACCATCCCAGACACTCCCCCACACACACCATCCCAGACACTCCCCACACACACCTTCCCAGACACTCACCACACACACCTTCCCAGACACTCCCCACACACACCATCCCAGACACTCCCCACACACACCATCCCAGACACTCCCCACACACACCATCCCAGACACTCCCCACACACACCATCCCAGACACTCCCCACACACACTCACCCAGACACTCCCCACACACACTCACCCACACACTCCCCACACACACCATCCCAGACACTCCCCACACACACTCACCCAGACACTCCCCACACACACTCACCCAGACACTCCCCACACACACTCACCCAGACACTCCCCACACACACCTTCCCAGACACTCCCCACACACACCATCCCAGACACTCCCCACACACACCATCCCAGACACTCCCCACACACACCATCCCAACACTCCCCACACACACTCACCCAGACACTCCCCACACACACCATCCCAGACACTCCCCACACACACTCACCCAGACACTCCCCACACACCTTCCCAGGCACTCCCCACAAACACCATCCCAGACACTCCCCACACACACCAACCCAGACACTCCCCACACACACTCACCCAGACACTCCCCACACACACCTTCCCAGGCACTCCCCACAAACACCATCCCAGACACTCCCCACACACACCATCCCAGACACTCCCCACACACACCCTCCCAGACACTCCCCACACACACCATCCCAGACACTCCCCACACACACCATCCCAGACAACCCCCACACACACCATCCCAGACACCCCCCACACACACCATCCCAGACACTCCCCACACACACTCACCCAGACACTCCCCACACACACCATCCCAGACACTCCCCCACACACACAATCCCAGACACTCCCCACACGCACCATCCCAGACACTCCCCACACACACCATCCCAGACACTCCCCACACACACTATCCCAGACACTCCCCACACACATCATCCCAGACACTCCCCGCACACACCATCCCAGACACTCCCCCTCACACACCATCCCAGACACTCCCCGCACACACCATCCCAGACACTCCCCACACACACTCACCCAGACACTCCCCACACACGCTCACCCAGACACTCCACACACACACTCACCCAGACACTCCCACACACACTCACCCAGACACTCCCCACACACACTCGCCCAGACACTCCCCACACACACTCACCCAGACACTCCCCGCACACACCATCCCAGACACTCCCCACACACACTCACCCAGACACTCCCCCACACACACTCACCCAGACACTCCCCACACACACCATCCCATACACTCCCCATACACACTCACCCAGACACTCCCCACACACGCTCACCCAGACACTCCCCACACACACTCACCCAGACACTCCCCACACACACTCACCCAGACACTCCCCACACACACTCGCCCAGACACTCCCCACACACACTCACCAAGACACTCCCCGCACACACCATCCCAGACACTCCCCACACACACTCACCCAGACACTCCCCCACACACACTCACCCAGACACTCCCCACATGCACCATCCCAGACACTCCCCACACACACTCACCCAGACACCCCCCACACACACTCACCCAGACACTCCCCACACACACTCACCCAGACACTCCCCACACACACTCACCCAGACACTCCCCACACACAATCACCCAGACACTCCCCACACACACTCACCCAGACACTCCCCACACACACCATCCCAGACACTCAACACACACACTCACCCAGACACTCCCCGCAAACACCATCCCAGACACTCCCCACACACACTCACCCAGACACTCCCCACACACTCACCCAGACACTCCCCACGCACACTCGCCCAGACACTCCCCACACACACTCACCCAGACACTCCCCGCACACACCTTCCCAGACACTCCCCACACACACCTTCCCAGACACTCCCCACACACACCATCCCAGACACTCCCCACACACACCATCCCAGACACTCCCCACACACACCATCCCAGACACTCCCCACACACACTCACCCAGACACTCCCCACACACACTCACCCAGACACTCCCCACACACACCTTCCCAGACACTCCCCACACACACTCACCCAGACACTCCCCGCACACACCATCCCAGACACTCCCCACACACACCTTCCCAGACACTCCCCACACACACCATCCCAGACACTCCCCACACGCACCATCCCAGACACTCCCCACACGCACCATCCCAGACACTCCCCCACACACACCATCCCAGATACTCCCCACACACACCATCCCAGACACTCCCCCACACACACCATCCCAGACACTCCCCACACGCACCATCCCAGACACTCCCCACACACACCATCCCAGACACTCCCCACACAGACTATCCCAGACACTCCCCACACACACCATCCCAGACACTCCCCCACACACACCATCCCAGACACTCCCCACACGCACCATCCCAGACACGCCCCACACACACCATCCCAGACACTCCCCACACAGACTATCCCAGACACTCCGCACACACACCATCCCAGACACTCCCCACACGCACCATCCCAGACACTCCCCACACACACCATCCCAAACACTCCCCACACGCACCATCCCAGACACTCCCCCACACACACTCACCCAGACACTCCCCACAAACACTCACCCAGACACTCCCCACACACACCATCCCAGACACTCCCCGCACACACCATCCCAGACACTCCCCACACACACTCACCCAGACACTCCCCACACACGCTCACCCAGACACTCCCCAGACACACTCACCCAGACACTCCCCACACACACTCACCCAGACACTCCCCACACACACTCACCCAGACACTTCCCACACACACTCACCCAGACACTCCCCACACACACTCACCCAGACACTCCCCACACACACCATCCCAGACACTCCCCACACACACTCACCCAGACACTCCCCCACACACACTCACCCAGACACTCCCCACACACACCATCCCAGACACTCCCCACACACACTCACCCAGACACTCCCCACACACGCTCACCCAGACATTCCCCACACACACTCACCCAGACACTCCCCACACACACTCACCCAGACACTCCCCACACACACTCGCCCAGACACTCCCCACACACACTCACCCAGACACTCCCCGCACACACCATCCCAGACACTCCCCACACACACACACCCAGACACTCCCCCACACACACTCACCCAGACACTCCCCACACGCACCATCCCAGACACTCCCCACACACACTCACCCAGGCACTCCCCACACACACTCACCCAGACACTCCCCACACACACTCACCCAGACAATCCCCACACACACTCACCCAGACACTCCCCACACACACTCACCCAGACACTCCCCACACACACTCACCCAGACACTCCCCACACACACCATCCCAGACACTCCCCACACACACTCACCCAGACACTCCCCACACACACTCACCCAGACACTCCCCACACACACTCACCCAGACACTCCCCACACACACTCGCCCAGACACTCCCCACACACACTCACCCGGACACTCCCCGCACACACCATCCCAGACACTCCCCACACACACTCACCCAGACACTCCCCCACACACACTCACCCAGACACTCCCCACACGCACTCACCCAGACACTCCCCGCACACACCATCCCAGACACTCCCCACACACACTCACCCAGACACTCCCCCACACACACTCACCCAGACACTCCCCACAAACACTCACTCAGACACTCCCCACACACACTCACCCAGACACTCCCCCACACCCACTCACCCAGACACTCCCCACACGCACCATCCCAGACACTCCCCACACACACTCACCCAGACACTCCCCACACACACTCACCCAGACACTCCCCACACATACTCACCCAGACACTCCCCGCACACACCATCCCAGACACTCCCCACACACACTCACCCAGACACTCCCCACACACACTCACCCAGACACTCCCCACACGCACCATCCCAGACACTCCCCACACACACTCACCCAGACACTCCCCACACACACTCACCCAGACACTCCCCACACACACTCACCCAGACACTCCCCACACACACTCACCCAGACACTTCCCACACACACTCACCCAGACACTCCCCCACACACACTCACCCAGACACTCCCCACACACACTCACCCAGACACTCCCCACACACACTCACCCAGACACTCCCCACACACACTCACCCAGACACTCCCCACACACACTCACCCAGACACTCCCCACACACACTCACCCAGACACTCCCCACACACACTCACCCTGACACTCCCCACACACACTCACCCAGACACTCCCCACACACACCATCCCAGACACTCCCCCACACACACTCACCCAGACACTCCCCACACACACTCACCCAGACACTCCCCACACACACTCACCCAGACACTCCCCACACACACCATCCCAGACACTCCCCACACACACTCACCCAGGCACTCCCCACACATACTCACCCAGACACTCCCCGCACACACCATCCCAGATACTCCCCACACACACTCACCCAGACACTCCCCACACACACTCACCCAGACACTCCCCACACGCACCATCCCAGACACTCCCCACACACACTCACCCTGGCACTCCCCACACACACTCACCCAGACACTCCCCACACACACTCACCCAGACACTCCCCACACACACTCACCCTGACACTCCCCACACACACTCACCCAGACACTCCCCACACACACCATCCCAGACACTCCCCCACACACAGTCACCCAGACACTCCCCACACACACTCACCCAGACACTCCCCACACACACTCACCCAGACACTCCCCACACACACTTGCCCAGACACTCCCCACACACACTCACCCAGACACTCCCCGCACACACCATCCCAGACACTCCCCACACACACTCACCCAGACACTCCCCCACACACACTCACCCAGACACTCCCCACACACACCATCCCAGACACTCCCCACACACACTCACCCAGGCACTCCCCACACACGCTCACCCAGACACTCCCCACACACACTCACCCAGACACTCCCCACACACTCTCACCCAGACACTCCCCACACACACTCGCCCAGACACTCCCCACACACACTCACCCAGACACTCCCCGCACACACCATCCCAGACACTCCCCACACACACACACCCAGACACTCCCCCACACACACTCACCCAGACACTCCCCACACGCACCATCCCAGACACTCCCCACACACACTCACCCAGACACTCCCCACACACACTCACCCAGACACTCCCCACACACACTCACCCAGACACTCCCCACACACACTCACCCAGACACTCCCCAGACACACTCACCCAGACACTCCCCACACACACTCACCCAGACACTCCACACACACACCATCCCAGACACTCCCCACACACACTCACCCAGACACTCCCCACACACACTCACCCAGACACTCCCCACACACACTCACCCAGACACTCCCCACACACACTCGCCCAGACACTCCCCACACACACTCACCCAGACACTCCCCACACACACCATCCCAGAGAATCCCCACACACACTCACCCAGACACTCCCCCACACACACTCACCCAGACACTCCCCACACGCACCATCCCAGACACTCCCCACACACACTCACCCAGACACTCCCCACACACACTCACCCAGACTCTCCCCCCACACACTCACCCAGACACTCCCCGCACACACCATCCCAGACACTCCCCACACACACTCACCCAGACACTCCCCCACACACACTCACCCAGACACTCCCCACAAACACTCACCCAGACACTCCCCACACACACTCACCCAGACACTCCCCCACACACACTCACCCAGACACTCCCCACATGCACCATCCCAGACACTCCCCACACACACTCACCCAGACACTCCCCACACACACTCACCCAGACACTCCCTACACATACTCACCCAGACACTCCCCGCACACACCATCCCAGATACTCCCCACACACACTCACCCAGACACTCCCCACACACACTCACCCAGACACTCCCCACACGCACCATCCCAGACACTCCCCACACACACTCACCCAGACACTCCCCACACACACTCACCCAGACACTCCCCACACACACTCACCCAGACACTCACCACACACACTCACCCAGACACTCCCCACACACACTCACCCAGACACTCCCCACACACACTCACCCAGACACTCCCCCACACACACTCACCCAGACACTCCCCACACACACTCACCCAGACACTCCCCACACACACTCACCCAGACACTCCCCACACACACTCACCCAGACACTCCCCACACACACTCACCCAGGCACTCCCCACACACACTCACCCAGACACTCCCCACACACACTCACCCTGACACTCCCCACACACACTCACCCAGACACTCTCCACACACACCATCCCAGACACTCCCCCACACACACTCACCCAGACACTCCCCACCCACACTCACCCAGACACTCCCCACACACACTCACCCAGACACTCCCCACACACACCATCCCAGACACTCCCCACACACACTCACCCAGACACTCCCCACACATACTCACCCAGACACTCCCCGCACACACCATCCCAGACACTCCCCACACACACTCACCCAGACACTCCCCACACACACTCACCCAGACACTCCCCACACGCACCATCCCAGACATTCCCCACACACACTCACCCAGACACTCCCCACACACACTCACCCAGACACTCCCCACACACACTCACCCAGACACTCCCCACACACACTCACCCAGTCACTCCCCACACACACTCACCCAGACACTCCCCCACACACACTCACCCAGACACTCCCCACAAACACTCACCCAGACACTCCCCACACACACTCACCCAGACACTCCCCACACACACTCACCCAGACACTCCCCACACACACTCACCCAGACACTCCCCACACACACTCACCCTGACACTCCCCACACACACTCACCCAGACACTCCCCACACACACCATCCCAGACACTCCCCCACACACACTCACCCAGACACTCCCCACACACACTCACCCAGACACTCCCCACACACACTCACCCAGACACTCCCCACACACACCATCCCAGACACTCCCCACACACACTCACCCAGACACTCCCCACACACACTCACCCAGACACTCCCCACACACACTCACCCAGACACTCCCCACACACACTCACCCAGACACTCCCCACACACACTCACCCAGACACTCCCCGCACACACTCACCCAGACACTCCCCACACACATTCACCCAGACACTCCCCACACACACTCACCCAGACACTCCCCACACGCACTCACCCAGACACTCCCCACACACACCATCCCAGACACTCCCCACACACACTCACCCAGACACTCCCCACACACACTCACCCAGACACTCCCCACACACTCTCACCCACACACTCCCCACACACACTCACCCAGACACTCCCCACACACACTCACCCAGACACTCCCCACACACACTCACCCAGACACTCCCCACACACACTCACCCAGACACTCCCCACACACATTCACCCAGACACTCCCCACACACACTCACCCAGACACTCCCCACACGCACCATCCCAGACACTCCCCACACACACTCACCCAGACACTCCCCACACACACTCACCCAGACACTCCCCCCACACACTCACCCAGACACTCCCCGCACACACCATCCCAGACACTCCCCACACACACTCACCCAGACACTCCCCCACACACACTCACCCAGACACTCCCCACAAACACTCACCCAGACACTCCCCACACACACTCACCCAGACACTCCCCCACACACACTCACCCAGACACTCCCCACACGCACCATCCCAGACACTCCCCACACACACTCACCCAGACACTCCCCACACACACTCACCCAGACACTCCCCACACATACTCACCCAGACACTCCCCGCACACAACATCCCAGACACTCCCCACACACACTCACCCAGACACTCCCCACACACGATCACCCAGACACTCCCCACACACACTCACCCAGACACTCCCAACACACACTCACCCAGACACTCCCCACACACACTCGCCCAGACACTCCCCACACACACTCACCCAGACACTCCCCGCACACACCATCCCAGACACTCCCCACACACACACACCCAGACACTCCCCCACACACACTCACCCAGACACTCCCCACACGCACCATCCCAGACACTCCCCACACAAACTCACCCAGACACTCCCCACAAACACTCACCCAGACACTCCCCACACACACTCACCCAGACACTCCCCACACACACTCACCCAGACACTCCCCACACACACTCACCCAGACACTCCCCACACACACTCACCCAGACACTCCCCACACACACCATCCCAGACACTCCCCACACACACTCACCCAGACACTCGCCACACACACTCACCCAGACACTCCCCACACACACTCACACAGACACTCCCCACACACACTCGCCCAGACACTCCCCACACACACTCACCCAGACACTCCCCGCACACACCATCCCAGAGAATCCCCACACACACTCACCCAGACACTCCCCCACACACACTCACCCAGACACTCCCCACACGCACCATCCCAGACACTCCCCACACACACTCACCCAGACACTCCCCACACACACTCACCCAGACACTCCCCCCACACACTCACCCAGACACTCCCCGCACACACCATCCCAGACACTCCCCACACACACTCACCCAGACACTCCCCCACACACACTCACCCAGACACTCCCCACAAACACTCACCCAGACACTCCCCACACACACTCACCCAGACACTCCCCCACACACACTCACCCAGACACTCCCCACACGCACCATCCCAGACACTCCCCACACACACTCACCCAGACACTCCCCACACACACTCACCCAGACACTCCCCACACATACTCACCCAGACACTCCCCGCACACACCATCCCAGACACTCCCCACACACACTCACCCAGACACTCCCCACACACACTCACCCAGACACTCCCCACACGCACCATCCCAGACACTCCCCACACACACTCACCCAGACACTTCCCACACACACTCACCCAGACACTCCCCACACACACTCACCCAGACACTCCCCACACACACTCACCCAGACACTCCCCACACACACTCACCCAGACACTCCCCACACACACTCACCCAGACACTCCCCCACACACACTCACCCAGACACTCCCCACACACACTCACCCAGACACTCCCCACACACACTCACCCAGACACTCCCCACACACACTCACCCAGACACTCCCCACACACACTCACCCAGACACTCCCCACACACACTCACCCAGACACTCCCCACACACACCATCCCAGACACTCCCCACACACACTCACCCAGACACTCCCCACACATACTCACCCAGACACTCCCCGCACACACCATCCCAGACACTCCCCACACACACTCACCCAGACACTCCCCACACACACTCAACCAGACACTCCCCACACGCACCATCCCAGACACTCCCCACACACACTCACCCAGACACTCCCCACACACACTCACCCAGACACTCCCCACACACACTCACCCAGACACTCCCCACACACACTCACCCAGACACTCCCCACACACACTCACCCAGACACTCCCCACACACTCACCCAGACACTCCCGCACACACACTCACCCAGACACTCCCCACACACACTCACCCAGACACTCCCCACACACACTCACCCAGACACTCCCCACACACACTCACCCAGACACTCCCCACACAAACTCACCCAGACACTCCCCACACACACTCACACAGACACTCCCCACACACACTCACCCTGACACTCCCCACACACACTCACCCAGACACTCCCCACACACACCATCCCAGACACTCCCCCACACACACTCACCCAGACACTCCCCACACACACTCACCCAGACACTCCCCACACACACTCACCCAGACACTCCCCACACACACCATCCCAGACACTCCCCACACACACTCACCCAGACACTCCCCACACACACTCACCCAGACACTCCCCACACACACTCACCCAGACACTCCCCACACACACTCACCCAGACACTCCCCGCACACACTCCCCCAGACACTCCCCACACACATTCACCCAGACACTCCCCACACACACTCACCCAGACACTCCCCACACACACCATCCCAGACACTCCCCACACGCACCATCCCAGACACGCCCCACACACACCATCCCAGACACTCCCTACACAGACTATCCCAGACACTCCGCACACACACCATCCCAGACACTCCCCACACGCACCATCCCAGACACTCCCCACACACACCATCCCAGACACTCCCCACACGCACCATCCCAGACACTCCCCCACACACACTCACCCAGACACTCACCACACACACTCACCCAGACACTCCCCACACACACCATCCCAGACACTCCCCGCACACACCATCCCAGACACTCCCCACACACACTCACCCAGACACTCCCCACACACGCTCACCCAGACACTCCCCAGACTAACTCACCCAGACACTCCCCACACACACTCACCCAGACACTCCCCACACACACTCACCCAGACACTTCCCACACACACTCACCCAGACACTCCCCACACACACTCACCCAGACACTCCCCACACACACCATCCCAGACACTCCCCGCACACACTCACCCAGACACTCCCCCACACACACTCACCCAGACACTCCCCCACACACACTCACCCAGACACTCCCCACACGCACCATCCCAGACACTCCCCACACACACTCACCCAGGCACTCCCCACACACACTCACCCAGACACTCCCCACACACACTCACCCAGACACTCCCCACACACACCATCCCAGACACTCCCCACACACACTCACCCAGACACTCCCCACACACACTCACCCAGACACTCCCCACACACACTCACCCAGACACTCCCCACACACACTCGCCCAGACACTCCCCACACACACTCACCCAGACACTCCCCGCACACACCATCCCAGACACTCCCCACACACACTCACCCAGACACTCCCCCACACACACTCACCCAGACACTCCCCACACGCACTCACCCAGACACTCCCCGCACACACCATCCCAGACACTCCCCACACACACTCACCCAGACACTCCCCCACACACACTCACCCAGACACTCCCCACAAACACTCACTCAGACACTCCCCACACACACTCACCCAGACACTCCCCCACACCCACTCACCCAGACACTCCCCACACGCACCATCCCAGACACTCCCCACACACACTCACCCAGACACTCCCCACACACACTCACCCAGACACTCCCCACACATACTCACCCAGACACTCCCCGCACACACCATCCCAGACACTCCCCACACACACTCACCCAGACACTCCCCACACACACTCACCCAGACACTCCCCACACGCACCATCCCAGACACTCCCCACACACACTCACCCAGACACTCCCCACACACACTCACCCAGACACTCCCCACACACACTCACCCAGACACTCCCCACACACACTCACCCAGACACTCCACACACACTCACCCAGACACTCCCCACACACACTCACCCAGACACTCCCCCACACACACTCACCCAGACACTCCCCACACACACTCACCCAGACACTCCCCACACACACTCACCCAGACACTCCCCACACACACTCACCCAGACACTCCCCACACACACTCACCCAGACACTCCCCACACCCACTCACCCAGACACTCCCCACACACACTCACCCTGACACTCCCCACACACACTCACCCAGACACTCCCCACACACACCATCCCAGACACTCCCCCACAAACACTCACCCAGACACTCCCCACACACACTCACCCAGACACTCCCCACACACACTCACCCAGACACTCCCCACACACACCATCCCAGACACTCCCCACACACACTCACCCAGGCACTCCCCACACATACTCACCCAGACACTCCCCGCACACACCATCCCAGACACTCCCCACACACACTCACCCAGACACTCCCCACACACACTCACCCAGACACTCCCCACACGCACCATCCCAGACACTCCCCACACACACTCACCCTGACACTCCCCACACACACTCACCCAGACACTCCCCACACACACTCACCCAGACACTCCCCACACACACTCACCCTGACACTCCCCACACACACTCACCCAGACACTCCCCACACACACCATCCCAGACACTCCCCCACACACAGTCACGCAGACACTCCCCACACACACTCACCCAGACACTCCCCACACACACTCACCCAGACACTCCCCACACACACTTGCCCAGACACTCCCCACACACACTCACCCAGACACTCCCCGCACACACCATCCCAGACACTCCCCACACACACTCACCCAGACACTCCCCCACACACACTCACCCAGACACTCCCCACACACACCATCCCAGACACTCCCCACACACACTCACCCAGGCACTCCCCACACACGCTCACCCAGACACTCCCCACACACACTCACCCAGACACTCCCCACACACTCTCACCCAGACACTCCCCACACACACTCGCCCAGACACTCCCCACACACACTCACCCAGACACTCCCCGCACGCACCATCCCAGACACTCCCCACACACACACACCCAGACACTCCCCCACACACACTCACCCAGACACTCCCCACACGCACCATCCCAGACACTCCCCACACACACTCACCCAGACACTCCCCACACACACTCACCCAGACACTCCCCACACACACTCACCCAGACACTCCCCACACACACTCACCCAGACACTCCCCAGACACACTCACCCAGACACTCCCCACACACACTCACCCAGACACTCCCCACACACACCATCCCAGACACTCCCCCACACACAGTCACCCAGACACTCCCCACACACACTCACCCAGACACTCCCCACACACACTCACCCAGACACTCCCCACACACACTTGCCCAGACACTCCCCACACACACTCACCCAGACACTCCCCGCACACACCATCCCAGACACTCCCCACACACACTCACCCAGACACTCCCCCACACACACTCACCCAGACACTCCCCACACACACCATCCCAGTCACTCCCCACACACACTCACCCAGGCACTCCCCACAGACGCTCACACAGACACTCCCCACACACACTCACCCAGACACTCCCCACACACTCTCACCCAGACACTCCCCACACACACTCGCCCAGACACTCCCCACACACACTCACCCAGACACTCCCCGCACACACCATCCCAGACACTCCCCACACACACACACCCAGACACTCCCCCACACACACTCACCCAGACACTCCCCACACGCACCATCCCAGACACTCCCCACACACACTCACCCAGACACTCCCCACACACACTCACCCAGACACTCCCCACACACACTCACCCAGACACTCCCCACACACACTCACCCAGACACTCCCCAGACACACTCACCCAGACACTCCCCACACACACTCACCCAGACACTCCACACACACACCATCCCAGACACTCCCCACACACACTCACCCAGACACTCCCCACACACACTCACCCAGACACTCCCCACACACACTCACCCAGACACTCCCCACACACACTCGCCCAGACACTCCCCACACACACTCACCCAGACACTCCCCACACACACCATCCCAGAGAATCCCCACACACACTCACCCAGACACTCCCCCACACACACTCACCCAGACACTCCCCACACGCACCATCCCAGACACTCCCCACACACACTCACCCAGACACTCCCCACACACACTCACCGAGACTCTCCCCCCACACACTCACCCAGACACTCCCCGCACACACCATCCCAGACACTCCCCACACACACTCACCCAGACACTCCCCCACACACACTCACCCAGACACTCCCCACAAACACTCACCCAGACACTCCCCACACACACTCACCCAGACACTCCCCCACACACACTCACCCAGACACTCCCCACATGCACCATCCCAGACACTCCCCACACACACTCACCCAGACACTCCCCACACACACTCACCCAGACACTCCCCACACATACTCACCCAGACACTCCCCGCACACACCATCCCAGACACTCCCCATACACACTCACCCAGACACTCCCCACACACACTCACCCAGACACTCCCCACACGCACCATCCCAGACACTCCCCACACACACTCACCCAGACACTCCCCACACACACTCACCCAGACACTCCACACACACACTCACCCAGACACTCCCCACACACACTCACCCAGACACTCCCCACACACACTCACCCAGACACTCCCCACACACACTCACCCAGACACTCCCCCACACACACTCACCCAGACACTCCCCACACACACTCACCCAGACACTCCCCACACACACTCACCCAGACACTCCCCACACACACTCACCCAGACACTCCCCACACACACTCACCCAGGCACTCCCCACACACACTCACCCAGACACTCCCCACACACACTCACCCTGACACTCCCCACACACACTCACCCAGACACTCCCCACACACACCATCCCAGACACTCCCCCACACACACTCACCCAGACACTCCCCACCCACACTCACCCAGACACTCCCCACACACACTCACCCAGACACTCCCCACACACACCATCCCAGACACTCCCCACACACACTCACCCAGACACTCCCCACACATACTCACCCAGACACTCCCCGCACACACCATCCCAGACACTCCCCACACACACTCACCCAGACACCCCCCACACACACTCACCCAGACACTCCCCACACGCACCATCCCAGACACTCCCCACACACACTCACCCAGACACTCCCCACACACACTCACCCAGACACTCCCCACACACACTCACCCAGACACTCCCCGCACACACCATCCCAGACACTCCCCACACACACTCACCCAGACACTCCCCCACACACACTCACCCAGACACTCCCCACAAACACTCACCCAGACACTCCCCACACACACTCACCCAGACACTCCCCCACACACACTCACCCAGACACTCCCCACACGCACCATCCCAGACACTCCCCACACACACTCACCCAGACACTCCCCACACACACTCACCCAGACACTCCCCACACATACTCACCCAGACACTCCCCGCACACACCATCCCAGACACTCCCCACACACACTCACCCAGACACTCCCCACACACGCTCACCCAGACACTCCCCACACACACTCACCCAGACACTCCCAACACACACTCACCCAGACACTCCCCACACACACTCGCCCAGACACTCCCCACCCACACTCACCCAGACACTCCCCGCACACACCATCCCAGACACTCCCCACACACACACACCCAGACACTCCCCCACACACACTCACCCAGACACTCCCCACACGCACCATCCCAGACACTCCCCACACACACTCACCCAGACACTCCCCACAAACACTCACCCAGACACTCCCCACACACACTCACCCAGACACTCCCCACACACACTCACCCAGACACTCCCCACACACACTCACCCAGACACTCCCCACACACACTCACCCAGACACTCCCCACACACACCATCCCAGACACTCCCCACACACACTCACCCAGACACTCGCCACACACACTCACCCAGTCACTCCCCACACACACTCACACAGACACTCCCCACACACACTCGCCCAGACACTCCCCACACACACTCACCCAGAGACTCCCCGCACACACCATCCCAGAGAATCCCCACACACACTCACCCAGACACTCCCCCACACACACTCACCCAGACACTCCCCACACGCACCATCCCAGACACTCCCCACACACACTCACCCAGACACTCCCCACACACACTCACCCAGACACTCCCCCCACACACTCACCCAGACACTCCCCGCACACACCATCCCAGACACTCCCCACACACACTCACCCAGACGCTCCCCCACACACACTCACCCAGACACTCCCCACAAACACTCACCCAGACACTCCCCACACACACTCACCCAGACACTCCCCCACACACACTCACCCAGACACTCCCCACACGCACCATCCCAGACACTCCCCACACACACTCACCCAGACACTCCCCACACACACTCACCCAGACACTCCCCACACATACTCACCCAGACACTCCCCGCACACACCATCCCAGACACTCCCCACACACACTCACCCAGACACTCCCCACACACACTCACCCAGACACTCCCCACACGCACCATCCCAGACACTCCCCACACACACTCACCCAGACACTTCCCACACACACTCACCCAGACACTCCCCACACACACTCACCCAGACACTCCCCACACACACTCACCCAGACACTCCCCACACACACTCACCCAGACACTCCCCACACACACTCACCCAGACACTCCCCACACACACTCACCCAGACACTCCCCACACACACTCACCCAGACACTCCCCACACACACTCACCCAGACACTCCCCACACACACTCACCCAGACACTCCCCACACACACCATCACAGACACTCCCCACACACACTCACCCAGACACTCCCCACACATACTCACCCAGACACTCCCCGCACACACCATCCCAGACACTCCCCACACACACTCACCCAGACACTCCCCACACACACTCAACCAGACACTCCCCACACGCACCATCCCAGACACTCCCCACACACACTCACCCAGACACTCCCCACACACACTCACCCAGACACTCCCCACACACACTCACCCAGACACTCCCCACACACACTCACCCAGACACTCCCCACACACACTCACCCAGACACTCCCCACACACTCACCCAGACACTCCCGCACACACACTCACCCAGACACTCCCCACACACACTCACCCAGACACTCCCCACACACACTCACCCAGACACTCCCCACACACACTCACCCAGACACTCCCCACACACACTCACCCAGACACTCCCCACACACACTCACCCTGACACTCCCCACACACACTCACCCAGACACTCCCCACACACACCATCCCAGACACTCCCCCACACACACTCACCCAGACACTCCCCACACACACTCACCCAGACACTCCCCACACACACTCACCCAGACACTCCCCACACACACCATCCCAGACACTGCCCACACACACTCACCCAGACACTCCCCACACACACTCACCCAGACACTCCCCA
The DNA here is from genome assembly GCF_047496885.1 of Scyliorhinus torazame. Taxonomy (NCBI): domain Eukaryota; kingdom Metazoa; phylum Chordata; class Chondrichthyes; order Carcharhiniformes; family Scyliorhinidae; genus Scyliorhinus; species Scyliorhinus torazame. Next base: position 35,220 of record NW_027308798.1, read on the forward strand.
CAAACACTCACCCAGACACTCCCCACACACACTCACCCAGACACTCCCCGCACACACTCCCCCAGACACTCCCCACACACATTCACCCAGACACTCCCCACACACACTCACCCAGACACTCCCCACACACACCATCCCAGACACTCCCCACACGCACCATCCCAGACACGCCCCACACACACCATCCCAGACACTCCCCACACAGACTATCCCAGACACTCCGCACACACACCATCCCAGACACTCCCCACACGCACCATCCCAGACACTCCCCACACACACCATCCCAGACACTCCCCACACGCACCATCCCAGACACTCCCCCACACACACTCACCCAGACACTCCCCACACACACTCACCCAGACACTCCCCACACACACCATCCCAGACACTCCCCGCACACACCATCCCAGACACTCCCCACACACACTCACCCAGACACTCCCCACACACGCTCACCCAGACACTCCCCAGACACACTCACCCAGACACTCCCCACACACACTCACCCAGACACTCCCCACACACACTCACCCAGACACTTCCCACACACACTCACCCAGACACTCCCCACACACACTCACCCAGACACTCCCCACACACACCATCCCAGACACTCCCCACACACACTCACCCAGACACTCCCCCACACACACTCACCCAGACACTCCCCACACACACCATCCCAGACACTCCCCACACACACTCACCCAGACACTCCCCACACACGCTCACCCAGACACTCCCCACACACACTCACCCAGACACTCCCCACACACACTCACCCAGACACTCCCCACACACACTCGCCCAGACACTCCCCACACACACTCACCCAGACACTCCCCGCACACACCATCCCAGACACTCCCCACACACACACACCCAGACACTCCCCCACACACACTCACCCAGACACTCCCCACACGCACCATCCCAGACACTCCCCACACACACTCACCCAGGCACTCCCCACACACACTCACCCAGACACTCCCCACACACACTCACCCAGACACTCCCCACACACACCATCCCAGACACTCCCCACACACACTCACCCAGACACTCCCCACACACACTCACCCAGACACTCCCCACACACACTCACCCAGACACTCCCCACACACACTCGCCCAGACACTCCCCACACACACTCACCCAGACACTCCCCGCACACACCATCCCAGACACTCCCCACACACACTCACCCAGACACTCCCCCACACACACTCACCCAGACACTCCCCACACGCACTCACCCAGACACTCCCCGCACACACCATCCCAGACACTCCCCACACACACTCACCCAGACACTCCCCCACACACACTCACCCAGACACTCCCCACAAACACTCACTCAGACACTCCCCACACACACTCACCCAGACACTCCCCCACACCCACTCACCCAGACACTCCCCACACGCACCATCCCAGACACTCCCCACACACACTCACCCAGACACTCCCCACACACACGCACCCAGACACTCCCCACACATACTCACCCAGACACTCCCCGCACACACCATCCCAGACACTCCCCACACACACTCACCCAGACACTCCCCACACACACTCACCCAGACACTCCCCACACGCACCATCCCAGACACTCCCCACACACACTCACCCAGACACTCCCCACACACACTCACCCAGACACTCCCCACACACACTCACCCAGACACTCCCCACACACACTCACCCAGACACTCCCCACACACACTCACCCAGACACTCCCCACACACACTCACCCAGACACTCCCCCACACACGCTCACCCAGACACTCCCCACACACACTCACCCAGACACTCCCCACACACACTCACCCAGACACTCCCCACACACACTCACCCAGACACTCCCCACACACACTCACCCAGACACTCCCCACACCCACTCACCCAGACACTCCCCACACACACTCACCCTGACACTCCCCACACACACTCACCCAGACACTCCCCACACACACCATCCCAGACACTCCCCCACAAACACTCACCCAGACACTCCCCACACACACTCACCCAGACACTCCCCACACACACTCACCCAGACACTCCCCACACACACCATCCCAGACACTCCCCACACACACTCACCCAGGCACTCCCCACACATACTCACCCAGACACTCCCCGCACACACCATCCCAGACACTCCCCACACACACTCACCCAGACACTCCCCACACACACTCACCCAGACACTCCCCACACGCACCATCCCAGACACTCCCCACACACACTCACCCTGACACTCCCCACACACACTCACCCAGACACTCCCCACACACACTCACCCAGACACTCCCCACACACACTCACCCTGACACTCCCCACACACACTCACCCAGACACTCCCCACACACACCATCCCAGACACTCCCCCACACACAGTCACCCAGACACTCCCCACACACACTCACCCAGACACTCCCCACACACACTCACCCAGACACTCCCCACACACACTTGCCCAGACACTCCCCACACACACTCACCCAGACACTCCCCGCACACACCATCCCAGACACTCCCCACAAACACTCACCCAGACACTCCCCACACACACTCACCCAGACACTCCCCCACACACACTCACCCAGACACTCCCCACACGCACCATCCCAGACACTCCCCACACACACTCACCCAGACACTCCCCACACACACTCACCCAGACACTCCCCACACATACTCACCCAGACACTCCCCGCACACACCATCCCAGACACTCCCCACACACACTCACCCAGACACTCCCCACACACGCTCACCCAGACACTCCCCACACACACTCACCCAGACACTCCCAACACACACTCACCCAGACACTCCCCACACACACTCGCCCAGACACTCCCCACCCACACTCACCCAGACACTCCCCGCACACACCATCCCAGACACTCCCCACACACACACACCCAGACACTCCCCCACACACACTCACCCAGACACTCCCCACACGCACCATCCCAGACACTCCCCACACACACTCACCCAGACACTCCCCACAAACACTCACCCAGACACTCCCCACACACACTCACCCAGACACTCCCCACACACACTCACCCAGACACTCCCCACACACACTCACCCAGACACTCCCCACACACACTCACCCAGACACTCCCCACACACACCATCCCAGACACTCCCCACACACACTCACCCAGACACTCGCCACACACACTCACCCAGTCACTCCCCACACACACTCACACAGACACTCCCCACACACACTCGCCCAGACACTCCCCACACACACTCACCCAGAGACTCCCCGCACACACCATCCCAGAGAATCCCCACACACACTCACCCAGACACTCCCCCACACACACTCACCCAGACACTCCCCACACGCACCATCCCAGACACTCCCCACACACACTCACCCAGACACTCCCCACACACACTCACCCAGACACTCCCCCCACACACTCACCCAGACACTCCCCGCACACACCATCCCAGACACTCCCCACACACACTCACCCAGACGCTCCCCCACACACACTCACCCAGACACTCCCCACAAACACTCACCCAGACACTCCCCACACACACTCACCCAGACACTCCCCCACACACACTCACCCAGACACTCCCCACACGCACCATCCCAGACACTCCCCACACACACTCACCCAGACACTCCCCACACACACTCACCCAGACACTCCCCACACATACTCACCCAGACACTCCCCGCACACACCATCCCAGACACTCCCCACACACACTCACCCAGACACTCCCCACACACACTCACCCAGACACTCCCCACACGCACCATCCCAGACACTCCCCACACACACTCACCCAGACACTTCCCACACACACTCACCCAGACACTCCCCACACACACTCACCCAGACACTCCCCACACACACTCACCCAGACACTCCCCACACACACTCACCCAGACACTCCCCACACACACTCACCCAGACACTCCCCACACACACTCACCCAGACACTCCCCACACACACTCACCCAGACACTCCCCACACACACTCACCCAGACACTCCCCACACACACTCACCCAGACACTCCCCACACACACCATCACAGACACTCCCCACACACACTCACCCAGACACTCCCCACACATACTCACCCAGACACTCCCCGCACACACCATCCCAGACACTCCCCACACACACTCACCCAGACACTCCCCACACACACTCAACCAGACACTCCCCACACGCACCATCCCAGACACTCCCCACACACACTCACCCAGACACTCCCCACACACACTCACCCAGACACTCCCCACACACACTCACCCAGACACTCCCCACACACACTCACCCAGACACTCCCCACACACACTCACCCAGACACTCCCCACACACTCACCCAGACACTCCCGCACACACACTCACCCAGACACTCCCCACACACACTCACCCAGACACTCCCCACACACACTCACCCAGACACTCCCCACACACACTCACCCAGACACTCCCCACACACACTCACCCAGACACTCCCCACACACACTCACCCTGACACTCCCCACACACACTCACCCAGACACTCCCCACACACACCATCCCAGACACTCCCCCACACACACTCACCCAGACACTCCCCACACACACTCACCCAGACACTCCCCACACACACTCACCCAGACACTCCCCACACACACCATCCCAGACACTGCCCACACACACTCACCCAGACACTCCCCACACACACTCACCCAGACACTCCCCACAAACACTCACCCAGACACTCCCCACACACACTCACCCAGACACTCCCCGCACACACTCCCCCAGACACTCCCCACACACATTCACCCAGACACTCCCCACACACACTCACCCAGACACTCCCCACACACACCATCCCAGACACTCCCCACACGCACCATCCCAGACACGCCCCACACACACCATCCCAGACACTCCCCACACAGACTATCCCAGACACTCCGCACACACACCATCCCAGACACTCCCCACACGCACCATCCCAGACACTCCCCACACACACCATCCCAGACACTCCCCACACGCACCATCCCAGACACTCCCCCACACACACTCACCCAGACACTCCCCACACACACTCACCCAGACACTCCCCACACACACCATCCCAGACACTCCCCGCACACACCATCCCAGACACTCCCCACACACACTCACCCAGACACTCCCCACACACGCTCACCCAGACACTCCCCAGACACACTCACCCAGACACTCCCCACACACACTCACCCAGACACTCCCCACACACACTCACCCAGACACTTCCCACACACACTCACCCAGACACTCCCCACACACACTCACCCAGACACTCCCCACACACACCATCCCAGACACTCCCCACACACACTCACCCAGACACTCCCCCACACACACTCACCCAGACACTCCCCACACACACCATCCCAGACACTCCCCACACACACTCACCCAGACACTCCCCACACACGCTCACCCAGACACTCCCCACACACACTCACCCAGACACTCCCCACACACACTCACCCAGACACTCCCCACACACACTCGCCCAGACACTCCCCACACACACTCACCCAGACACTCCCCGCACACACCATCCCAGACACTCCCCACACACACACACCCAGACACTCCCCCACACACACTCACCCAGACACTCCCCACACGCACCATCCCAGACACTCCCCACACACACTCACCCAGGCACTCCCCACACACACTCACCCAGACACTCCCCACACACACTCACCCAGACACTCCCCACACACACCATCCCAGACACTCCCCACACACACTCACCCAGACACTCCCCACACACACTCACCCAGACACTCCCCACACACACTCACCCAGACACTCCCCACACACACTCGCCCAGACACTCCCCACACACACTCACCCAGACACTCCCCGCACACACCATCCCAGACACTCCCCACACACACTCACCCAGACACTCCCCCACACACACTCACCCAGACACTCCCCACACGCACTCACCCAGACACTCCCCGCACACACCATCCCAGACACTCCCCACACACACTCACCCAGACACTCCCCCACACACACTCACCCAGACACTCCCCACAAACACTCACTCAGACACTCCCCACACACACTCACCCAGACACTCCCCCACACCCACTCACCCAGACACTCCCCACACGCACCATCCCAGACACTCCCCACACACACTCACCCAGACACTCCCCACACACACGCACCCAGACACTCCCCACACATACTCACCCAGACACTCCCCGCACACACCATCCCAGACACTCCCCACACACACTCACCCAGACACTCCCCACACACACTCACCCAGACACTCCCCACACGCACCATCCCAGACACTCCCCACACACACTCACCCAGACACTCCCCACACACACTCACCCAGACACTCCCCACACACACTCACCCAGACACTCCCCACACACACTCACCCAGACACTCCCCACACACACTCACCCAGACACTCCCCACACACACTCACCCAGACACTCCCCCACACACGCTCACCCAGACACTCCCCACACACACTCACCCAGACACTCCCCACACACACTCACCCAGACACTCCCCACACACACTCACCCAGACACTCCCCACACACACTCACCCAGACACTCCCCACACCCACTCACCCAGACACTCCCCACACACACTCACCCTGACACTCCCCACACACACTCACCCAGACACTCCCCACACACACCATCCCAGACACTCCCCCACAAACACTCACCCAGACACTCCCCACACACACTCACCCAGACACTCCCCACACACACTCACCCAGACACTCCCCACACACACCATCCCAGACACTCCCCACACACACTCACCCAGGCACTCCCCACACATACTCACCCAGACACTCCCCGCACACACCATCCCAGACACTCCCCACACACACTCACCCAGACACTCCCCACACACACTCACCCAGACACTCCCCACACGCACCATCCCAGACACTCCCCACACACACTCACCCTGACACTCCCCACACACACTCACCCAGACACTCCCCACACACACTCACCCAGACACTCCCCACACACACTCACCCTGACACTCCCCACACACACTCACCCAGACACTCCCCACACACACCATCCCAGACACTCCCCCACACACAGTCACCCAGACACTCCCCACACACACTCACCCAGACACTCCCCACACACACTCACCCAGACACTCCCCACACACACTTGCCCAGACACTCCCCACACACACTCACCCAGACACTCCCCGCACACACCATCCCAGACACTCCCCACACACACTCACCCAGACACTCCCCCACACACACTCACCCAGACACTCCCCACACACACCATCCCAGACACTCCCCACACACACTCACCCAGGCACTCCCCACACACGCTCACCCAGACACTCCCCACACACACTCACCCAGACACTCCCCACACACTCTCACCCAGACACTCCCCACACACACTCGCCCAGACACTCCCCACACACACTCACCCAGACACTCCCCGCACACACCATCCCAGACACTCCCCACACACACACACCCAGACACTCCCCCACACACACTCACCCAGACACTCCCCACACGCACCATCCCAGACACTCCCCACACACACTCACCCAGACACTCCCCACACACACTCACCCAGACACTCCCCACACACACTCACCCAGACACTCCCCACACACACTCACCCAGACACTCCCCAGACACACTCACCCAGACACTCCCCACACACACTCACCCAGACACTCCACACACACACCATCCCAGACACTCCCCACACACACTCACCCAGACACTCCCCACACACACTCACCCAGACACTCCCCACACACACTCACCCAGACACTCCCCACACACACTCACCCAGACACTCCCCACACACACTCACCCAGACACTCCCCACACCCACTCACCCAGACACTCCCCACACACACTCACCCTGACACTCCCCACACACACTCACCCAGACACTCCCCACACACACCATCCCAGACACTCCCCCACAAACACTCACCCAGACACTCCCCACACACACTCACCCAGACACTCCCCACACACACTCACCCAGACACTCCCCACACACACCATCCCAGACACTCCCCACACACACTCACCCAGGCACTCCCCACACATACTCACCCAGACACTCCCCGCACACACCATCCCAGACACTCCCCACACACACTCACCCAGACACTCCCCACACACACTCACCCAGACACTCCCCACACGCACCATCCCAGACACTCCCCACACACACTCACCCTGACACTCCCCACACACACTCACCCAGACACTCCCCACACACACTCACCCAGACACTCCCCACACACACTCACCCTGACACTCCCCACACACACTCACCCAGACACTCCCCACACACACCATCCCAGACACTCCCCCACACACAGTCACCCAGACACTCCCCACACACACTCACCCAGACACTCCCCACACACACTCACCCAGACACTCCCCACACACACTTGCCCAGACACTCCCCACACACACTCACCCAGACACTCCCCGCACACACCATCCCAGACACTCCCCACACACACTCACCCAGACACTCCCCCACACACACTCACCCAGACACTCCCCACACACACCATCCCAGACACTCCCCACACACACTCACCCAGGCACTCCCCACACACGCTCACCCAGACACTCCCCACACACACTCACCCAGACACTCCCCACACACTCTCACCCAGACACTCCCCACACACACTCGCCCAGACACTCCCCACACACACTCACCCAGACACTCCCCGCACACACCATCCCAGACACTCCCCACACACACACACCCAGACACTCCCCCACACACACTCACCCAGACACTCCCCACACGCACCATCCCAGACACTCCCCACACACACTCACCCAGACACTCCCCACACACACTCACCCAGACACTCCCCACACACACTCACCCAGACACTCCCCACACACACTCACCCAGACACTCCCCAGACACACTCACCCAGACACTCCCCACACACACTCACCCAGACACTCCACACACACACCATCCCAGACACTCCCCACACACACTCACCCAGACACTCCCCACACACACTCACCCAGACACTCCCCACACACACTCACCCAGACACTCCCCACACACACTCGCCCAGACACTCCCCACACACACTCACCCAGACACTCCCCACACACACCATCCCAGAGAATCCCCACACACACTCACCCAGACACTCCCCCACACACACTCACCCAGACACTCCCCACACGCACCATCCCAGACACTCCCCACACACACTCACCCAGACACTCCCCACACACACTCACCCAGACTCTCCCCCCACACACTCACCCAGACACTCCCCGCACACACCATCCCAGACACTCCCCACACACACTCACCCAGACACTCCCCCACACACACTCACCCAGACACTCCCCACAAACACTCACCCAGACACTCCCCACACACACTCACCCAGACACTCCCCCACACACACTCACCCAGACACTCCCCACATGCACCATCCCAGACACTCCCCACACACACTCACCCAGACACTCCCCACACACACTCACCCAGACACTCCCCACACATACTCACCCAGACACTCCCCGCACACACCATCCCAGACACTCCCCATACACACTCACCCAGACACTCCCCACACACACTCACCCAGACACTCCCCACACGCACCATCCCAGACACTCCCCACACACACTCACCCTGACACTCCCCACACACACTCACCCAGACACTCCCCACACACACTCACCCAGACACTCCCCACACACACTCACCCTGACACTCCCCACACACACTCACCCAGACACTCCCCACACACACCATCCCAGACACTCCCCCACACACAGTCACCCAGACACTCCCCACACACACTCACCCAGACACTCCCCACACACACTCACCCAGACACTCCCCACACACACTTGCCCAGACACTCCCCACACACACTCACCCAGACACTCCCCGCACACACCATCCCAGACACTCCCCACACACACTCACCCAGACACTCCCCCACACACACTCACCCAGACACTCCCCACACACACCATCCCAGACACTCCCCACACACACTCACCCAGGCACTCCCCACACACGCTCACCCAGACACTCCCCACACACACTCACCCAGACACTCCCCACACACTCTCACCCAGACACTCCCCACACACACTCGCCCAGACACTCCCCACACACACTCACCCAGACACTCCCCGCACACACCATCCCAGACACTCCCCACACACACACACCCAGACACTCCCCCACACACACTCACCCAGACACTCCCCACACGCACCATCCCAGACACTCCCCACACACACTCACCCAGACACTCCCCACACACACTCACCCAGACACTCCCCACACACACTCACCCAGACACTCCCCACACACACTCACCCAGACACTCCCCAGACACACTCACCCAGACACTCCCCACACACACTCACCCAGACACTCCACACACACACCATCCCAGACACTCCCCACACACACTCACCCAGACACTCCCCACACACACTCACCCAGACACTCCCCACACACACTCACCCAGACACTCCCCACACACACTCGCCCAGACACTCCCCACACACACTCACCCAGACACTCCCCACACACACCATCCTAGAGAATCCCCACACACACTCACCCAGACACTCCCCCACACACACTCACCCAGACACTCCCCACACGCACCATCCCAGACACTCCCCACACACACTCACCCAGACACTCCCCACACACACTCACCCAGACTCTCCCCCCACACACTCACCCAGACACTCCCCGCACACACCATCCCAGACACTCCCCACACACACTCACCCAGACACTCCCCCACACACACTCACCCAGACACTCCCCACAAACACTCACCCAGACACTCCCCACACACACTCACCCAGACACTCCCCCACACACACTCACCCAGACACTCCCCACATGCACCATCCCAGACACTCCCCACACACACTCACCCAGACACTCCCCACACACACTCACCCAGACACTCCCCACACATACTCACCCAGACACTCCCCGCACACACCATCCCAGACACTCCCCATACACACTCACCCAGACACTCCCCACACACACTCACCCAGACACTCCCCACACGCACCATCCCAGACACTCCCCACACACACTCACCCAGACACTCCCCACACACACTCACCCAGACACTCCCCACACACACTCACCCAGACACTCCCCACACACACTCACCCAGACACTCCCCACACACACTCACCCAGACACTCCCCACACACACTCACCCAGACACTCCCCCACACACACTCACCCAGACACTCCCCACACACACTCACCCAGACACTCCCCACACACACTCACCCAGACACTCCCCACACACACTCACCCAGACACTCCCCACACACACTCACCCAGGCACTCCCCACACACACTCACCCAGACACTCCCCACAAACACTCACCCTGACACTCCCCACACACACTCACCCAGACACTCCCCACACACACTCACCCAGACACTCCCCCACACACACTCACCCAGACACTCCCCACACACACTCACCCAGACACTCCCCACACACACTCACCCAGACACTCCCCACACACACCATCCCAGACACTCCCCACACACACCATCCCAGACACTCCCCACACATACTCACCCAGACACTCCCCGCACACACCATCCCAGACACTCCCCACACACACTCACCCAGACACTCCCCACACACACTCACCCAGACACTCCCCACACGCACCATCCCAGACACTCCCCACACACACTCACCCAGACACTCCCCACACACACTCACCCAGACACTCCCCACACGCACCATCCCAGACACTCCCCACACACACTCACCCTGACACTCCCCACACACACTCACCCAGACACTCCCCACACACACTCACCCAGACACTCCCCACACACACTCACCCTGACACTCCCCACACACACTCACCCAGACACTCCCCACACACACCATCCCAGACACTCCCCCACACACAGTCACCCAGACACTCCCCACACACACTCACCCAGACACTCCCCACACACACTCACCCAGACACTCCCCACACACACTTGCCCAGACACTCCCCACACACACTCACCCAGACACTCCCCGCACACACCATCCCAGACACTCCCCACACACACTCACCCAGACACTCCCCCACACACACTCACCCAGACACTCCCCACACACACCATCCCAGACACTCCCCACACACACTCACCCAGGCACTCCCCACACACGCTCACCCAGACACTCCCCACACACACTCACCCAGACACTCCCCACACACTCTCACCCAGACACTCCCCACACACTCACCCAGACACTCCCCACACACTCTCACCCAGACACTCCCCACACACACTCGCCCAGACACTCCCCACACACACTCACCCAGACACTCCCCGCACACACCATCCCAGACACTCCCCACACACACACACCCAGACACTCCCCCACACACACTCACCCAGACACTCCCCACACGCACCATCCCAGACACTCCCCACACACACTCACCCAGACACTCCCCACACACACTCACCCAGACACTCCCCACACACACTCACCCAGACACTCCCCACACACACTCACCCAGACACTCCCCAGACACACTCACCCAGACACTCCCCACACACACTCACCCAGACACTCCACACACACACCATCCCAGACACTCCCCACACACACTCACCCAGACACTCCCCACACACACTCACCCAGACACTCCCCACACACACTCACCCAGACACTCCCCACACACACTCACCCAGACACTCCCCACACACACTCACCCAGACACTCCCCACACCCACTCACCCAGACACTCCCCACACACACTCACCCTGACACTCCCCACACACACTCACCCAGACACTCCCCACACACACCATCCCAGACACTCCCCCACAAACACTCACCCAGACACTCCCCACACACACTCACCCAGACACTCCCCACACACACTCACCCAGACACTCCCCACACACACCATCCCAGACACTCCCCACACACACTCACCCAGGCACTCCCCACACATACTCACCCAGACACTCCCCGCACACACCATCCCAGACACTCCCCACACACACTCACCCAGACACTCCCCACACACACTCACCCAGACACTCCCCACACGCACCATCCCAGACACTCCCCACACACACTCACCCTGACACTCCCCACACACACTCACCCAGACACTCCCCACACACACTCACCCAGACACTCCCCACACACACTCACCCTGACACTCCCCACACACACTCACCCAGACACTCCCCACAAACACTCACCCTGACACTCCCCACACACACTCACCCAGACACTCCCCACACACACTCACCCAGACACTCCCCCACACACACTCACCCAGACACTCCCCACACACACTCACCCAGACACTCCCCACACACACTCACCCAGACACTCCCCACACACACCATCCCAGACACTCCCCACACACACCATCCCAGACACTCCCCACACATACTCACCCAGACACTCCCCGCACACACCATCCCAGACACTCCCCACACACACTCACCCAGACACTCCCCACACACACTCACCCAGACACTCCCCACACGCACCATCCCAGACACTCCCCACACACACTCACCCAGACACTCCCCACACACACTCACCCAGACACTCCCCACACGCACCATCCCAGACACTCCCCACACACACTCACCCTGACACTCCCCACACACACTCACCCAGACACTCCCCACACACACTCACCCAGACACTCCCCACACACACTCACCCTGACACTCCCCACACACACTCACCCAGACACTCCCCACACACACCATCCCAGACACTCCCCCACACACAGTCACCCAGACACTCCCCACACACACTCACCCAGACACTCCCCACACACACTCACCCAGACACTCCCCACACACACTTGCCCAGACACTCCCCACACACACTCACCCAGACACTCCCCGCACACACCATCCCAGACACTCCCCACACACACTCACCCAGACACTCCCCCACACACACTCACCCAGACACTCCCCACACACACCATCCCAGACACTCCCCACACACACTCACCCAGGCACTCCCCACACACGCTCACCCAGACACTCCCCACACACACTCACCCAGACACTCCCCACACACTCTCACCCAGACACTCCCCACACACACTCGCCCAGACACTCCCCACACACACTCACCCAGACACTCCCCGCACACACCATCCCAGACACTCCCCACACACACACACCCAGACACTCCCCCACACACACTCACCCAGACACTCCCCACACGCACCATCCCAGACACTCCCCACACACACTCACCCAGACACTCCCCACACACACTCACCCAGACACTCCCCACACACACTCACCCAGACACTCCCCACACACACTCACCCAGACACTCCCCAGACACACTCACCCAGACACTCCCCACACACACTCACCCAGACACTCCACACACACACCATCCCAGACACTCCCCACACACACTCACCCAGACACTCCCCACACACACTCACCCAGACACTCCCCACACACACTCACCCAGACACTCCCCACACACACTCACCCAGACACTCCCCACACACACTCACCCAGACACTCCCCACACCCACTCACCCAGACACTCCCCACACACACTCACCCTGACACTCCCCACACACACTCACCCAGACACTCCCCACACACACCATCCCAGACACTCCCCCACAAACACTCACCCAGACACTCCCCACACACACTCACCCAGACACTCCCCACACACACTCACCCAGACACTCCCCACACACACCATCCCAGACACTCCCCACACACACTCACCCAGGCACTCCCCACACATACTCACCCAGACACTCCCCGCACACACCATCCCAGACACTCCCCACACACACTCACCCAGACACTCCCCACACACACTCACCCAGACACTCCCCACACGCACCATCCCAGACACTCCCCACACACACTCACCCTGACACTCCCCACACACACTCACCCAGACACTCCCCACACACACTCACCCAGACACTCCCCACACACACTCACCCTGACACTCCCCACACACACTCACCCAGACACTCCCCACACACACCATCCCAGACACTCCCCCACACACAGTCACCCAGACACTCCCCACACACACTCACCCAGACACTCCCCACACACACTCACCCAGACACTCCCCACACACACTTGCCCAGACACTCCCCACACACACTCACCCAGACACTCCCCGCACACACCATCCCAGACACTCCCCACACACACTCACCCAGACACTCCCCCACACACACTCACCCAGACACTCCCCACACACACCATCCCAGACACTCCCCACACACACTCACCCAGGCACTCCCCACACACGCTCACCCAGACACTCCCCACACACACTCACCCAGACACTCCCCACACACTCTCACCCAGACACTCCCCACACACACTCGCCCAGACACTCCCCACACACACTCACCCAGACACTCCCCGCACACACCATCCCAGACACTCCCCACACACACACACCCAGACACTCCCCCACACACACTCACCCAGACACTCCCCACACGCACCATCCCAGACACTCCCCACACACACTCACCCAGACACTCCCCACACACACTCACCCAGACACTCCCCAGACACACTCACCCAGACACTCCCCACACACACTCACCCAGACACTCCACACACACACCATCCCAGACACTCCCCACACACACTCACCCAGACACTCCACACACACACCATCCCAGACACTCCCCACACACACTCACCCAGACACTCCCCACACACACTCACCCAGACACTCCCCACACACACTCACCCAGACACTCCCCACACACACTCGCCCAGACACTCCCCACACACACTCACCCAGACACTCCCCACACACACCATCCCAGAGAATCCCCACACACACTCACCCAGACACTCCCCCACACACACTCACCCAGACACTCCCCACACGCACCATCCCAGACACTCCCCACACACACTCACCCAGACACTCCCCACACACACTCACCCAGACTCTCCCCCCACACACTCACCCAGACACTCCCCGCACACACCATCCCAGACACTCCCCACACACACTCACCCAGACACTCCCCCACACACACTCACCCAGACACTCCCCACAAACACTCACCCAGACACTCCCCACACACACTCACCCAGACACTCCCCCACACACACTCACCCAGACACTCCCCACATGCACCATCCCAGACACTCCCCACACACACTCACCCAGACACTCCCCACACACACTCACCCAGACACTCCCCACACATACTCACCCAGACACTCCCCGCACACACCATCCCAGACACTCCCCATACACACTCACCCAGACACTCCCCACACACACTCACCCAGACACTCCCCACACGCACCATCCCAGACACTCCCCACACACACTCACCCTGACACTCCCCACACACACTCACCCAGACACTCCCCACACACACTCACCCAGACACTCCCCACACACACTCACCCTGACACTCCCCACACACACTCACCCAGACACTCCCCACACACACCATCCCAGACACTCCCCCACACACAGTCACCCAGACACTCCCCACACACACTCACCCAGACACTCCCCACACACACTCACCCAGACACTCCCCACACACACTTGCCCAGACACTCCCCACACACACTCACCCAGACACTCCCCGCACACACCATCCCAGACACTCCCCACACACACTCACCCAGACACTCCCCCACACACACTCACCCAGACACTCCCCACACACACCATCCCAGACACTCCCCACACACACTCACCCAGGCACTCCCCACACACGCTCACCCAGACACTCCCCACACACACTCACCCAGACACTCCCCACACACTCTCACCCAGACACTCCCCACACACACTCGCCCAGACACTCCCCACACACACTCACCCAGACACTCCCCGCACACACCATCCCAGACACTCCCCACACACACACACCCAGACACTCCCCCACACACACTCACCCAGACACTCCCCACACGCACCATCCCAGACACTCCCCACACACACTCACCCAGACACTCCCCACACACACTCACCCAGACACTCCCCACACACACTCACCCAGACACTCCCCACACACACTCACCCAGACACTCCCCAGACACACTCACCCAGACACTCCCCACACACACTCACCCAGACACTCCACACACACACCATCCCAGACACTCCCCACACACACTCACCCAGACACTCCCCACACACACTCACCCAGACACTCCCCACACACACTCACCCAGACACTCCCCACACACACTCGCCCAGACACTCCCCACACACACTCACCCAGACACTCCCCACACACACCATCCTAGAGAATCCCCACACACACTCACCCAGACACTCCCCCACACACACTCACCCAGACACTCCCCACACGCACCATCCCAGACACTCCCCACACACACTCACCCAGACACTCCCCACACACACTCACCCAGACTCTCCCCCCACACACTCACCCAGACACTCCCCGCACACACCATCCCAGACACTCCCCACACACACTCACCCAGACACTCCCCCACACACACTCACCCAGACACTCCCCACAAACACTCACCCAGACACTCCCCACACACACTCACCCAGACACTCCCCCACACACACTCACCCAGACACTCCCCACATGCACCATCCCAGACACTCCCCACACACACTCACCCAGACACTCCCCACACACACTCACCCAGACACTCCCCACACATACTCACCCAGACACTCCCCGCACACACCATCCCAGACACTCCCCATACACACTCACCCAGACACTCCCCACACACACTCACCCAGACACTCCCCACACGCACCATCCCAGACACTCCCCACACACACTCACCCAGACACTCCCCACACACACTCACCCAGACACTCCCCACACACACTCACCCAGACACTCCCCACACACACTCACCCAGACACTCCCCACACACACTCACCCAGACACTCCCCACACACACTCACCCAGACACTCCCCCACACACACTCACCCAGACACTCCCCACACACACTCACCCAGACACTCCCCACACACACTCACCCAGACACTCCCCACACACACTCACCCAGACACTCCCCACACACACTCACCCAGGCACTCCCCACACACACTCACCCAGACACTCCCCACAAACACTCACCCTGACACTCCCCACACACACTCACCCAGACACTCCCCACACACACTCACCCAGACACTCCCCCACACACACTCACCCAGACACTCCCCACACACACTCACCCAGACACTCCCCACACAC
This sequence comes from Scyliorhinus torazame, assembly GCF_047496885.1. Taxonomy (NCBI): domain Eukaryota; kingdom Metazoa; phylum Chordata; class Chondrichthyes; order Carcharhiniformes; family Scyliorhinidae; genus Scyliorhinus; species Scyliorhinus torazame. The sequence continues at coordinate 53,611 of NW_027308798.1, forward strand.
ACTCACCCAGACACTCCCCACACACACCATCCCAGACACTCCCCACACACACCATCCCAGACACTCCCCACACATACTCACCCAGACACTCCCCGCACACACCATCCCAGACACTCCCCACACACACTCACCCAGACACTCCCCACACACACTCACCCAGACACTCCCCACACGCACCATCCCAGACACTCCCCACACACACTCACCCAGACACTCCCCACACACACTCACCCAGACACTCCCCACACACACTCACCCAGACACTCCCCACACACACTCACCCAGACACTCCCCACACACACTCACCCAGACACTCCCCCACACAGACTCACCCAGACACTCCCCACACACACTCACCCAGACACTCCCCACACACACTCACCCAGACACTCCCCACACACACTCACCCAGACACTCCCCACACACACTCACCCAGACACTCCCCACACACACTCACCCAGACACTCCCCACACACACTCACCCTGACACTCCCCACACACACTCACCCAGACACTCCCCACACACACCATCCCAGACACTCCCCCACACACACTCACCCAGACACTCCCCACACACACTCACCCAGACACTCCCCACACACACTCACCCAGACACTCCCCACACACACCATCCCAGACACTCCCCACACACACTCACCCAGACACTCCCCACACACACTCACCCAGACACTCCCCACACACACTCACCCAGACACTCCCCACACACACTCACCCAGACACTCCCCACACACACTCACCCAGACACTCCCCGCACACACTCACCCAGACACTCCCCACACACATTCACCCAGACACTCCCCACACACACTCACCCAGACACTCCCCACACGCACTCACCCAGACACTCCCCACACACACAATCCCAGACACTCCCCACACACACTCACCCAGACACTCCCCACACACACTCACCCAGACACTCCCCACACACTCTCACCCACACACTCCCCACACACACTCACCCAGACACTCCCCACACACACTCACCCAGACACTCCCCACACACACTCACCCAGACACTCCCCACACACACTCACCCAGACACTCCCCACACACATTCACCCAGACACTCCCCACACACACTCACCCAGACACTCCCCACACGCACCATCCCAGACACTCCCCACACACACTCACCCAGACACTCCCCACACACACTCACCCAGACACTCCCCCCACACACTCACCCAGACACTCCCCGCACACACCATCCCAGACACTCCCCACACACACTCACCCAGACACTCCCCCACACACACTCACCCAGACACTCCCCACAAACACTCACCCAGACACTCCCCACACACACTCACCCAGACACTCCCCCACACACACTCACCCAGACACTCCCCACACGCACCATCCCAGACACTCCCCACACACACTCACCCAGACACTCCCCACACACACTCACCCAGACACTCCCCACACATACTCACCCAGACACTCCCCGCACACACCATCCCAGACACTCCCCACACACACTCACCCAGACACTCCCCACACACGCTCACCCAGACACTCCCCACACACACTCACCCAGACACTCCCAACACACACTCACCCAGACACTCCCCACACACACTCGCCCAGACACTCCCCACACACTCTCACCCAGACACTCCCCGCACACACCATCCCAGACACTCCCCACACACACACACCCAGACACTCCCCCACACACACTCACCCAGACACTCCCCACACGCACCATCCCAGACACTCCCCACACACACTCACCCAGACACTCCCCACAAACACTCACCCAGACACTCCCCACACACACTCACCCAGACACTCCCCACACACACTCACCCAGACACTCCCCACACACACTCACCCAGACACTCCCCACACACACTCACCCAGACACTCCCCACACACACCATCCCAGACACTCCCCACACACACTCACCCAGACACTCGCCACACACACTCACCCAGACACTCCGCACACACACTCACACTGACACTCCCCACACACACTCGCCCAGACACTCCCCACACACACTCACCCAGACACTCCCCGCACACACCATCCCAGAGAATCCCCACACACACTCACCCAGACACTCCCCCACACACACTCACCCAGACACTCCCCACACGCACCATCCCAGACACTCCCCACACACACTCACCCAGACACTCCCCACACACTCTTACCCAGACACTCCCCCCACACACTCACCCAGACACTCCCCGCACACACCATCCCAGACACTCCCCACACACACTCACCCAGACACTCCCCCACACACACTCACCCAGACACTCCCCACAAACACTCACCCTGACACTCCCCACACACACTCACCCAGACACTCCCCCACACACACTCACCCAGACACTCCCCACACGCACCATCCCAGACACTCCCCACACACACTCACCCAGACACTCCCCACACACACTCACCCAGACACTCCCCACACATACTCACCCAGACACTCCCCGCAGACACCATCCCAGACACTCCCCACACACACTCACCCAGACACTCCCCACATACACTCACCCAGACACTCCCCACACGGACCATCCCAGACACTGCCCACACACACTCACCCAGACACTTCCCACACACACTCACCCAGACACTCCCCACACACACTCACCCAGACACTCCCCACACACACTCACCCAGACACTCCCCACACACACTCACCCAGACACTCCCCCACACACACTCACCCAGACACTCCCCACACACACTCACCCAGACACTCCCCACACACACTCACCCAGACACTCCCCACACACACTCGCCCAGACACTCCCCACACACACTCACCCAGACACTCCCCACACACACTCACCCAGACACTCCCCACACACACCATCCCAGACACTCCCCACACACACACACCCAGACACTCCCCACACATACTCACCCAGACACTCCCCGCACACACCATCCCAGACACTCCCCACACACACTCACCCAGACACTCCCCACACACACTCAACCAGGCACTCCCCACACGCACCATCCCAGACACTCCCCACACACACTCACCCAGACACTCCCCACACACACTCACCCAGACACTCCCCACACACACTCACCCAGACACTCCCCACACACACTCACCCAGACACTCCCCACACACACTCACCCAGAAACTCCCCACACACTCACCCAGACACTCCCGCACACACACTCACCCAGACACTCCCCACACACACTCACCCAGACACTCCCCACACACACTCACCCAGACACTCCCCACACACACTCACCCAGACACTCCCCACACACACTCACCCAGACACTCCCCACACACACTCACCCAGACACTCCCCACACACACTCACCCTGACACTCCCCACACACACTCACCCAGACACTCCCCACACACACCATCCCAGACACTCCCCCACACACACTCACCCAGACACTCCCCACACACACTCACCCAGACACTCCCCACACACACTCACCCAGACACTCCCCACACACACCATCCCAGACACTCCCCACACACACTCACCCAGACACTCCCCACACACACTCACCCAGACACTCCCCACACACACTCACCCAGACACTCCCCACACACACTCACCCAGACACTCCCCGCACACACTCCCCCAGACACTCCCCACACACATTCACCCAGACACTCCCCACACACACTCACCCAGACACTCCCCACACGCACTCACCCAGACACTCCCCACACACACCATCCCAGACACTCCCCACACACACTCACCCAGACACTCCCCACACACACTCACCCAGACACTCCCCACACACTCTCACCCACACACTCCCCACACACACTCACCCAGACACTCCCCACACACACTCACCCAGACACTCCCCACACACACTAACCCAGACACTCCCCACACACACTCACCCAGACACTCCCCACACACATTCACCCAGACACTCCCCACACACACTCACCCAGACACTCCCCACACGCACCATCCCAGACACTCCCCACACACACTCACCCAGACACTCCCCACACACACTCACCCAGACACTCCCCCCACACACTCACCCAGACACTCCCCGCACACACCATCCCAGACACTCCCCACACACACTCACCCAGACACTCCCCCACACACACTCACCCAGACACTCCCCACAAACACTCACCCAGACACTCCCCACACACACTCACCCAGACACTCCCCCACACACACTCACCCAGACACTCCCCACACGCACCATCCCAGACACTCCCCACACACACTCACCCAGACACTCCCCACACACACTCACCCAGACACTCCCCACACATACTCACCCAGACACTCCCCGCACACACCATCCCAGACACTCCCCACACACACTCACCCAGACACTCCCCACACACACTCACCCAGACACTCCCCACACGCACCATCCCAGACACTCCCCACACACACTCACCCAGACACTCCCCACACACACTCACCCAGACACTCCCCACACACACTCACCCAGACACTCCCCACACACACTCACCCAGACACTCCCCACACACACTCACCCAGACACTCCCCATACACACTCACCCAGACACTCCCCCACACACACTCACCCAGACACTCCCCACACACACTCACCCAGACACTCCCCACACACACTCACCCAGACACTCCCCACACACACTCACCCAGACACTCCCCACACACACTCACCCAGGCACTCCCCACACACACTCACCCAGACACTCCCCACACACACTCACCCTGACACTCCCCACACACACTCACCCAGACACTCCCCACACACACCATCCCAGACACTCCCCCACACACACTCACCCAGACACTCCCCACACACACTCACCCAGACACTCCCCACACACACTCACCCAGACACTCCCCACACACACCATCCCAGACACTCCCCACACACACTCACCCAGACACTCCCCACACATACTCACCCAGGCACTCCCCGCACACACCATCCCAGACACTCCCCACACACACTCACCCAGATACTCCCCACACACACTCACCCAGACACTCCCCACACGCACCATCCCAGACACTCCCCACACACACTCACCCAGACACTCCCCACACACACTCACCCAGACACTCCCCACACACACTCACCCAGACACTCCCCACACACACTCACCCAGACACTCCCCACACACACTCACCCAGACACTCCCCCACACACACTCACCCAGACACTCCCCACACACACTCACCCAGACACTCCCCACACACACTCACCCAGACACTCCCCACACACACTCACCCAGACACTCCCCACACACACTCACCCTGACACTCCCCACACACACTCACCCAGACACTCCCCACACACATCATCCCAGACACTCCCCCACACACACTCACCCAGACACTCCCCACACACACTCACCCAGACACTCCGCACACACACTCACCCAGACACTCCCCACACACACCATCCCAGACACTCCCCACACACACTCACCCAGACACTCCCCACACACACTCACCCAGACACTCCCCACACACACTCACCCAGACACTCCCCACACACACTCACCCAGACACTCCCCACACACACTCACCCAGACACTCCCCGCACACACTCACCCAGACACTCTCACACACATTCACCCAGACACTCCCCACACACACTCACCCAGACACTCCCCACACGCACTCACCCAGACACTCCCCACACACACCATCCCAGACACTCCCCACACACACTCACCCAGACACTCCCCACACACACTCACCCAGACACTCCCCACACACTCTCACCCACACACTCCCCACACACACTCACCCAGACACTCCCCACACACACTTACCCAGACACTCCCCACACACACTCACCCAGACACTCCCCACACACACTCACCCAGACACTCCCCACACACACTCACCCAGACACTCCCCCACACACACTCACCCAGACACTCCCCACACGCACCATCCCAGACACTCCCCACACACACTCATCCAGACACTCCCCACACACACTCACCCAGACACTCCCCACACATACTCACCCAGACACTCCCCGCACACACTCACCCAGACACTCCCCACACACACTCACCCAGACACTCCCCACACACACTCACCCCGACACTCCCCACACACACTCACCCAGACACTCCCCACACACACTCACCCAGACACTCCCCACACACACCATCCCAGACACTCCACACACACACTCACCCAGACACTCCCCACACACACTCACCCAGACACTCCCCACACGCACCATCCCAGACACTCCCCACACACACTCACCCAGACACTCCCCACACACACTCACCCAGACACTCCCCACACACACTCACCCAGACACTCCCCACACACACTCACCCAGACACTCCCCACACACACTCACCCAGACACTCCCCCACACACACTCACCCAGACACTCCCCACACACACTCACCCAGACACTCCCCACACACACTCACCCAGACACTCCCCACACACACTCACCCAGACACTCCCCACACACACTCACCCAGACACTCCCCACACACACCATCCCAGACACTCCCCACACACACTCACCCAGACACTCCCCACGCATACTCACCCAGACACTCCCCGCACACACCATCCCAGACACTCCCCACACACACTCACCCAGACATTCCCCACACACACTCAACCAGACACTCCCCACACGCACCATCCCAGACACTCCCCACACACACTCACCCAGACACTCCCCACACACACTCACCCAGACACTCCCCACACACACTCACCCAGACACTCCCCACACACACTCACCCAGACACTCCCCACACACAATCACCCAGACACTCCCCACACACTCACCCAGACACTCCCCCACACACACTCACCCAGACACTCCCCACACAGACTCACCCAGACACTCCCCACACACACTCACCCAGACACTCCCCACACACACTCACCCAGACACTCCCCACACACACTCACCCAGGCACTCCCCACACACACTCACCCAGACACTCCCCACACACACCATCCCAGACACTCCCCCACACACACTCACCCAGGCACTCCCCACACACACTCACCCAGACACTCCCCACACACACTCACCCAGACACTCCCCACACACACCATCCCAGACACTCCCCACACACACTCACCCAGACACTCCCCACACACACTCACCCAGACACTCCCCACACACACTCACCCAGACACTCCCCACACACACTCACCCAGACACTCCCCACACACACTCACCCAGACACTCCCCGCACACACTCCTCCAGACACTCCCCACACACATTCACCCAGACACTCCCCACACACACTCACCCAGACACTCCCCACACGCACTCACCCAGACACTCCCCACACACACCATCCCAGACACTCCCCACACACACTCACCCAGACACTCCCCACACACACTCACCCAGACACTCCCCACACACTCTCACCCACACACTCCCCACACGCACTCACCCAGACACTCCCCACACACACTCACCCAGACACTCCCCACACACACTCACCCAGACACTCCCCACACACACTCACCCAGACACTCCCCACACACATTCACACAGACACTCCCCACACACACTCACCCAGACACTCCCCACACGCACCATCCCAGACACTCCCCACACACACTCACCCAGACAGTCCCCACACACACTCACCCAGACACTCCCCCCACACACTCACCCAGACACTCCCCGCACACACCATCCCAGTCACTCCCCACACACACTCACCCAGACACTCCCCCACACACACTCACCCAGACACTCCCCACAAACACTCACCCAGACACACCCCACACACACTCACCCAGACACTCCCCACACGCACCATCCCAGACACTCCCCACACACACTCACCCAGACACTCCCCACACACACTCACCCAGACACTCCCCACACATACTCACCCAGACACTCCCCGCACACACCATCCCAGACACTCCCCACACACACTCACCCAGACACTCCCCACACACACTCACCCAGACACTCCCCACACGCACCATCCCAGACACTCCCCACACACACTCACCCAGACACTCCCCACACACACTCACCCAGACACTCCCCACACACACTCACCCAGACACTCCCCACACACACTCACCCAGACACTCCCCACACACACTCACCCAGACACTCCCCACACACACTCACCCAGACACTCCCCCACACACACTCACCCAGACACTCCCCACACACACTCACCCAGACACTCCCCACACACACTCACCCAGACACTCCCCACACACACTCACCCAGACACTCCCCACACACACTCACCCAGGCACTCCCCACACACACTCACCCAGACACTCCCCACACACACTCACCCTGACACTCCCCACACACACTCACCCAGACACTCCCCACACACACCATCCCAGACACTCCCCCACACACACTCACCCAGACACTCCCCACACACACTCACCCAGACACTCCCCACACACACTCACCCAGACACTCCCCACACACACCATCCCAGACACTCCCCACACACACTCACCCAGACACTCCCCACACATACTCACCCAGACACTCCCCGCACACACCATCCCAGACACTCCCCACACACACTCACCCAGACACTCCCCACACACACTCACCCAGACACTCCCCACACGCACCATCCCAGACACTCCCCACACACACTCACCCAGACACTCCCCACACACACTCACCCAGACACTCCCCACACACACTCACCCAGACACTCCCCACACACACTCACCCAGACACTCCCCACACACACTCACCCAGACACTCCCCACACACACTCACCCAGACACTCCCCACACACACCATCCCAGACACTCCCCACACACACTCACCCAGACACTCCCCACACACACTCACCCAGACACTCCCCACACACACTCACCCAGACACTCCCCACACACACTCACCCAGACACTCCCCACACACACTCACCCAGACACTCCCCGCACACACTCCTCCAGACACTCCCCACACACATTCACCCAGACACTCCCCACACACACTCACCCAGACACTCCCCACACGCACTCACCCAGACACTCCCCACACACACCATCCCAGACACTCCCCACACACACTCACCCAGACACTCCCCACACACACTCACCCAGACACTCCCCACACACTCTCACCCACACACTCCCCACACGCACTCACCCAGACACTCCCCACACACACTCACCCAGACACTCCCCACACACACTCATCCAGACACTCCCCACACACACTCACCCAGACACTCCCCACACACATTCACACAGACACTCCCCACACACACTCACCCAGACACTCCCCACACGCACCATCCCAGACACTCCCCACACACACTCACCCAGACAGTCCCCACACACACTCACCCAGACACTCCCCCCACACACTCACCCAGACACTCCCCGCACACACCATCCCAGTCACTCCCCACACACACTCACCCAGACACTCCCCCACACACACTCACCCAGACACTCCCCACAAACACTCACCCAGACACACCCCACACACACTCACCCAGACACTCCCCACACGCACCATCCCAGACACTCCCCACACACACTCACCCAGACACTCCCCACACACACTCACCCAGACACTCCCCACACATACTCACCCAGACACTCCCCGCACACACCATCCCAGACACTCCCCACACACACTCACCCAGACACTCCCCACACACACTCACCCAGACACTCCCCACACGCACCATCCCAGACACTCCCCACACACACTCACCCAGACACTCCCCACACACACTCACCCAGACACTCCCCACACACACTCACCCAGACACTCCCCACACACACTCACCCAGACACTCCCCACACACACTCACCCAGACACTCCCCACACACACTCACCCAGACACTCCCCCACACACACTCACCCAGACACTCCCCACACACACTCACCCAGACACTCCCCACACACACTCACCCAGACACTCCCCACACACACTCACCCAGACACTCCCCACACACACTCACCCAGGCACTCCCCACACACACTCACCCAGACACTCCCCACACACACTCACCCTGACACTCCCCACACACACTCACCCAGACACTCCCCACACACACCATCCCAGACACTCCCCCACACACACTCACCCAGACACTCCCCACACACACTCACCCAGACACTCCCCACACACACTCACCCAGACACTCCCCACACACACCATCCCAGACACTCCCCACACACACTCACCCAGACACTCCCCACACATACTCACCCAGACACTCCCCGCACACACCATCCCAGACACTCCCCACACACACTCACCCAGACACTCCCCACACACACTCACCCAGACACTCCCCACACGCACCATCCCAGACACTCCCCACACACACTCACCCAGACACTCCCCACACACACTCACCCAGACACTCCCCACACACACTCACCCAGACACTCCCCACACACACTCACCCAGACACTCCCCACACACACTCACCCAGACACTCCCCACACACACTCACCCAGACACTCCCCACACACACTCACCCAGACACTCCCCACACACACTCACCCAGACACTCCCCACACACACTCACCCAGACACTCCCCACGCACACTCACCCAGACACTCCCCACACACACTCACCCAGACACTCCCCACACACACTCACCCTGACACTCCCCACACACACTCACCCAGACACTCCCCACACACACCATCCCAGACACTCCCCCACACACACTCACCCAGACACTCCCCACACACACTCACCCAGACACTCCCCACACACACTCACCCAGACACTCCCCACACACACCATCCCAGACACTCCCCACACACACTCACCCAGACACTCCCCACACACACTCACCCAGACACTCCCCACACACACTCACCCAGACACTCCCCACACACACTCACCCAGACACTCCCCACACACACTCACCCAGACACTCCCCGCACACACTCACCCAGACACTCCCCACACACATTCACCCAGACACTCCCCACACACACTCACCCAGACACTCCCCACACGCACTCACCCAGACACTCCCCACACACACCATCCCAGACACTCCCCACACACACTCACCCAGACACTCCCCACACACACTCACCCAGACACTCCCCACACACTCTCACCCACACACTCCCCACACACACTCACCCAGACACTCCCCACACACACTTACCCAGACACTCCCCACACACACTCACCCAGACACTCCCCACACACATTCACCCAGACACTCCCCACACACACTCACCCAGACACTCCCCACACACATTCACCCAGACACTCCCCACACACATTCACCCAGACACTCCCCACACACACTCACCCAGACACTCCCCACACACACCATCCCAGACACTCCCCACACACTCTCACCCACACACTCCCCACACACACTCACCCAGACACTCCCCACACACACTCACCCAGACACTCCCCACACACACTCACCCAGACACTCCCCACACACATTCACCCAGACACTCCCCACACACACTCACCCAGACACTCCCCACACACACCATCCCAGCCAACAAGGTGGCAGTGAGCGGAGCGACACCCTAGCCACCTCACAGACGCCGAGCTTGAGACTCTGCTAGACACTGTGGAGGAGAGGCAGAACACCCTGTACCCCGGCCCAGGATGGAGGCTGCCAGCTGCCACCCTTCATCGTGCCTGTGTGCAGATGGCAGAGGCGGTCAGCCCCGTGGGCAACACCGTGTGGACCTGCCTGCAGTGGCGGAGGAAACTGCACAACCTCCTCAGGGTGAGTAGGCAGCGCTGTGCCCCTGGCGCTAATCCCCGTCCCACACACCCGTAACCCCACACCCCACCCGCAGGGTGCCCAAAGCCCCACCCTGCACCACATCTCGGCACCCATACCAACCGGCTGCCCTGGCATTCCTGAGGCCACCATAGAATTTACAGAGCAGAAGGAGGCCATTCAGCCCATCGAGTCTGCACCGTCTCTTGGAAAGAGCACCCTACCCAAGGTCAACACCTCCACCCTATCCCCATAACCCAGTAACCCCACCCAACACTAAGGGCAATTTTGGACACTAAGGGCAATTTATCATGGCCAATCCACCTAACCCGCACATCTTTGGACTGTGGGATGAAACCGGAGCACCTGGAGGAAACCCACGCACACACGGGGAGGATGTGCAGACTCCGCACAGACAGTGACCCAAGCTGGAATCTAACCTGGGACCCTGGAGCTGTGAAGCAATTGTGCTATCCACAAGGCTACCAGCTACCCAGCCCCTGGGCTGCATGCGTTGGACTGTCTAACGTAGCTGGTTATAATAATAATAATCTTTATTGTCACGAGTAGGCTTACATTAACGCTGCAATGAAGTTATTGTGAAAATCCCCACGTCGCCACATTCCGGCCCCTGTTTGGGTACACAGAGGGAGAATTCAGAATGTCCAATTCACCTAACAGCACGTCTTTCGGGACTTGTGGGAGGAAACCGGAGCACCCGGGGGAAACTCACGCAGACACGGGGAGAACGTGCAGACTCCACACAGACAGTGACCCAAGCCGGGAATCGAACCTGGGACCCTGGCGCTGTGAAGCAACAGTGCTAACCACTGTGCGGTTAAAGAGGAGATTAACGCAGTAGTAAGAAAGGACATTAGCCTGGACGATGTGGAATCTGTATGAGTGGAGCTGCGGAACACCAAAGGGCAAAAAACGTTCCTGGGAGTTGTGTACAGACCACAAAACAGTACTTGTGAGATTGGTAGCAACGCGATGGAGGAGAATTTCCTGGAGTGTGTACGGGATGGTTTTCTCGACCTATATGTCGAGGAGCCAGCTCGCGAGGAGGCCATCCTAGACTGGGTACTGTGTAATGAGAGAAGATTGATAAGCAATGTTGTGGTGCAAGAGCCTTTTGGAAAGAGTGACCATAATATGGTAGAATTCTTCATTAAGATGGAGAGTGACACAGTTAAGTCTGAGACTGGAATCCTGAACTTAAAGGTGGGCACGACTCTGTATATATGTTTTCACATTAAACGCCTGTACGCAGTGCTACAACCTGCCTGGATTACTTTCAGAATGGTGTGAGTGGTGGGGGGATGCGAGGGCGGCATGCGGTGTCCATGCCCCTGGCCAGTGCTCCCCCTAGTCGGTGAACCTGGAGCGGCCAGAGCGTCCCATGAGCGTTGACCCTGGTGCGCACGTTGTGCGGCCTCACGTGCCTGCCTGGGTTCCGTGTCCTGCCCACCTTTACCCTCCCCCGCATCCTCCTGGTGTTCATCCTCCTCCTCCAGCACGTCGCCCCGCTGCTGCGTGATGTTGTGGAGGGTGCAGCAGGCCACCACATTGCGGGCGACCCTCCCAGCGTCGTACAGGAGGGCCCCGCCCAAGGCGGTCCAGGCCCCTGAACCACATCTCCAGGAGGCTGAAGCACCGCTCGATCACACCCCTGGTCGCTGCGTTAGCATGGTTGTAGCGGCGCTCCGCGTCGGTCTGCGGCCTGAGGATAGGCGATTTAGCGCGGCCAATCCACCTACCCTGCACACCTTTGGGTTGTGGGGGCGAGACCCACGCAGACACGGGGAGAATGTGCAAACTCCACACGGACAGTGACCCGTGGCCGGGATTGAACCTGGGGCCTCGGTGCCGTGAGGCAGCGGTGCTAACCACTGTGCCACCCTAGAGGCCTTGGTTTAACTGCTGCAACTGAAAGATTGCATTTCTGACAATGTGGCACTGCCCCGGTCCCGTACTGGGAGTGCCAGCCTGGACCATGGGGCCCAGCCACTGGATTGAGGATTAACCACTAATCCCGTGAGTCAGAAGTGAGAGTGTTACCCACAGAACCTGGACTGACGCAGGTGAACCGAAGGACAAGGGAAACGGAAGTGGGGGGGGGGGGGGGGGGGGGGGCTGCTGCGAGGGGGCAGGGAGCTGGAAGTCTGGGGAAACTTGATCCAGATCCATAACAATTAGAAATAAGAAGAATATTTTACTGGGCCTGCTGACACAGGCCCCGAGAACCTCAATAGATCATTAACAAACCTCAAGGGATTGGTAGAAACAGCCACTGCCACAGGTCAGGTCTTGTAGAACAGCAGCTGCTGTCGAGATTGAGACAGTTAATGAGGAACTGGATGTTGCCCTTGACATTTCCACCCTGCCCCTGTACCCCCCTCTCTCCCCCCCAGGTCCCCCACCGCTTGCAACTGCACCCCCTGCCCCCCAGCCCCTTCTCAGTTAACTCAAGGAGTTGAGACATTGGAGAAACCCCTTGGGGGGCAGGTACATAGAACATAGAACATAGAACATTACAGCGCGGTACAGGCCCTTCGGCCCTCGATGTTGCGCCGACCTGTGAAACCGCTCTAAAGCCCATCTACACTATTCCCTTATCGTCCATATGTCTATCCAATGACCATTTGAATGCCCTTAGTGTTGGCGAGTCCACTACTATTGCAGGCAGGGCATTCCACACCCTTACTACTCAGTGCTGGGAGGTATGAGAGGGAATGAGGAGGGAGAGGGGAGGGGTGAGGGAGAGAGAAGAGGGGAGAAGGAGATAGAGTCAGGAGGGAAAGTTAGGAGGGACAAATGAACAGGCGATAAAGAAAGCAGAAGCTGCACTTATATAGATGCTCCTGTGAAACACCTAGGAAGGTTTTACTCCATGAAAGGTGCTATATAAATGCAAGTTGTTATTGTTGTTGTTCCCTGATCGGGGTCGTTAACATTATGGAAGTTCTCCGATAGCTGTAGAGAAGATGTTTCCATGTCTCAGATCGAACAAAACGAATACAGAATAACAGAGAATTCCTATTGTGAGGCCTCCAGCAGTTTAAGAAGCCATTTGACCACCACTTTCTCAGGGGCAGTTAGGTACGGGCAATCAGTGGTGGCCTCGCCAGTGATGCTAACTCCCCCAGAGGTGAAACCTCTTCATCCAGAGCAGGTTGAGAATGTGGAACTGCCTACCAAGTGGTTAAGGTGAATAGTTTAGACACGTTGAAAGGGAGACAGGCTAAACACATGAGGGAGGAAAGAACCAAAGGAGATGGGGCTGCGGTGGGGGGGGGGGGGGGGGGAGGTGTAGGAGCGGTGGGGGGGGGGGGAGAGAGAGGTGTAGGAGCGGTGGGGGGGGGGGGGGAGAGGTGTAGGAGCGGTGGGGGGGGGGGGGGAGAGGTGTAGGAGCGGTGGGGGGGGGAGAGGTGTAGGAGCGGTGGGGGGGGGGGGAGGTGTAGGAGCGGTGGGGGGGGGGGAGAGGTGTAGGAGCGGTGGGGGGGGGTAGAGGTGTAGGAGCGGTGGGGGGGGGGAAAGGTGTAGGAGCGGTGGGGGGGGGCGGGGGGGGGGGGGCGGGCAGGGGTGGGGGGGGGGGGGTGTAGGAATAGGAGGATGCCCAGGAGGAGCATAAACGCCACCATGGACATGACGAGTTGAATGACCTCTTTCT